>NW_027456882.1:0-261641 GCF_040206685.1 Ascaphus truei
GGGCACGAGATCAGGAGACAGCACTCTGGTAAGTTTGATCACAAGTTTTTGTACTGAAAAAGACACATAAACCGACGTGTCACGACAGGTCACTCTGCGCGTATTCTGACAGGCCGAGATGGCGTTTGCAGGGAGCTCGGGCGGTGGTAACATCTCTGCGGTGGCGCGGTCCGGATCCCAATACGTTCGCCGCGGAACCCGCTCTGGGCTTCAGTGTAAATCTCCGTCTCCCCCTGTCAGCCTCAGGCAGCTGTTTAGCTATATTTTTAGCCAATCCAGGATTCCTTTATCCCGTTTTATTGAACACTGTCTTCCTTTTTATTATTTTATATACCGTTTGTCATGTTGTTTATAGATTTAGTTTCATTTAGTTATATTTGATTATTCATGTGGTTTGTGTTCATTGTAACCGAACCCGGATCTGTGACGCATATGTACTGAGGTGGGGTTGGATCCCCTCGGTTATTTCTTGTTTTATTAATAAATAATTTACTATATTTTAATCTCTGGTGCGCATTGTGTGCATTTTTCTTCTTGTCTGCACAGTGCTTCAGATTCTGCATCTGAAAAAATGCCGGTGGATCGGGATGTGAGGTAGGGAAGTGACGTCCGCGCCGGAACGTTATTGCCACGCCTCCAAATATTCATTGCCACGCCCCCAAATCGCGCCCGCTGCATACCCTGCAAAGCCATTAAAAAGCTCAGGCTTCAGCAAGTGTATTGCAGCGTGTGTGCGCCTTCCCTCCTTCTGAAATACTATAGACCAGGCCTGCACAACTCGTAAAGCGAGAAGGGCCAAAATGCTCCAAGAAAAAAAATTTGGGCGCACGGGTAAAATCATCATGCATCATCTCTCCTCCAGCACCTCTCATCATCATCCTCATATCTCCCCCAGAACCCCTCACTATCAACCTTTGCGATACTCCCCATCTATCTCTCATACCCCCATCTCTCCCCTCACCCACACATAATACTCCCTCTCCACAAACACACAATACCCACTGCACACCACACACATCCCACGCCCCCTGCACCTCACATCCTTCTACCCCCTGCACCTCCAATCACCCCCCCCCCCGCAACTCCAATCACCCCCCCCTGCACCTCCAATCACCCCTGCACCTCACACCCCTGCACCTCACCTCCCTGCACCTCACCTCCCATCACCCCCGGGACCACGGGGAATCGCTGCCATTTTTTTTTTGTTAAAGTTTTTTTTTATTGAACACTGTCTTCCTTTTTATTATTTTATATACCGTTTGTCATGTTGTTTATAGATTTAGTTTCATTTAGTTATATTTGATTATTCATGTGGTTTGTGTTCATTGTAACCGAACCCGGATCTGTGACGCATATGTACTGAGGTGGGGTTGGATCCCCTCGGTTATTTCTTGTTTTATTAATAAATAATTTACTATATTTTAATCTCTGGTGCGCATTGTGTGCATTTTTCTTCTTGTCTGCACAGTGCTTCAGATGCTGCATCTGAAAAAATGCCGGTGGATCGGGATGTGAGGTAGGGAAGTGACGTTCCGCGCCGGAACGTTATTGCCACGCCTCCAAATATTCATTGCCACGCCCCCAAACCGCGCCCGCTGCATACCCTGCAAAGCCATTAAAAAGCTCAGGCTTCAGCAAGTGTATTGCAGCGTGTGTGCGCCTTCCCTCCTTCTGAAATACTATAGACCAGGCCTGCACAACTCGTAAAGCGAGAAGGGCCAAAATGCTCCAAGGAAAAAAAATTTGGGCCGCACGGGTAAAATCATCATCATCATCTCTCCTCCAGCACCTCTCATCATCATCCTCATATCTCCCCCAGAACCCCTCACTATCAACCTTTGCGATACTCCCCATCTATCTCTCATACCCCCATCTCTCCCCCTCACCCACACATAATACTCCCTCTCCACAAACACACAATACCCCACTGCACACCACACACATCCCACGCCCCCTGCACCTCACATCCTTCTACCCCCCTGCACCTCACATCACTCTCCCCCCCTGCACCTCACATCACTCTCCCCCCTGCACCTCACACCACTCTCCCCCCCTGCACCTCCCATCTCTCCCCCCTGCACCTCACATCACTCTCCCCCCTGCACCTCACATCACTCTCCCCCCTGCACCTCACATCACTCTTCCCCCCTGCACCTCACATCACTCTTCCCCCCTGCACTCACATCACTCCCCCCCCTGAACCTCACATCACTCCCCCCCTGAACCTCACACCACTCTCCCCCCCCTGCACCTCACATCACTCTCCCCCCCCTGCACCTCACATCACTCTCCCCCCCTGCAACTCACATCACTCTCCCCCCCTGCAACTCACATCACTCTCCCCCCTGTACCTCCAATCACCCCCCTGCACCTCCAATCACCCCCCTACACCTCCAACAACCCTCCCCTGCACCTCCAATAACCCCCCCTGCACATCCAACAACCCTCCCCTGCACCTCCAAAGACCCCCCCTGCACCTCCAATGACCCCCCTGCACCTCCAATGACCCCCCTGCACCTCCAATGACCCCCCCTGCACCTCCAATAACCCCCCGCACCTCCAATGACCCCCACACCTCCAATCACCCCCCCTGCACCTCAATCACCCCCCTGCACCTCCAACCACCCCCCCTGAACCTCCAATCACCCCCCCCTGAACCTCCAATGATCCCCCCTGCACCTCCAATCACCCCCCCCTGCACCTCCAATCACCCCCCCCCCGCTGCACCTCCAATCACCCCCCCTGCACCTCCAATCACCCCCCTCTGCACTCCAATCACCCCCCCTGCACCTCCAATCACCCCCCCTGCACCTCCAATCACCCCCACTGCACCTCCAATCACCCCTGCACCTCACCCCCTACACCTCACCTCCCCTGCACCTCACCTCAATGCACCTCACCTCAATGCACCTCACATCACCCCCGGGACCGCGGGAATCGCTGCCATTTTTTTTTTTTGAAGGTTTTTTTTTTTAAGTTTTTTTTTTTTTTAAATCTCATTGCGGGCCGCACAGAGAGGCCGGGCGGGCCGCACAGAGAGGCCGGGCGGGCCGCACAGAGAGGCCGGCGGGCCGCACAGAGAGGCCGGGCGGGCCGCACAGAGAGGCGGGGCGGGCCGCACAGAGAGGCCGGGCGGGCCGCACAGAGAGGCCGGGCGGGCCGCACAGAGAGGCCGGGCGGGCCGTACAGAGGGGGCCGCACAGAGAGGCGGGGCGGGCCGCACAGAGAGGCGGGGCGGGCCGCACAGAGAGGCGGGGCGGGCCGCACAGAGAGGCGGGGCGGGGCCGCACAGAGAGGCGGGGCGGGCCGCACAGAGAGGCGGGGCGGGCCGCACAGAGAGGCCGGGCGGGCCGCACAGAGAGGCCGGGCGGGCCGCACAGAGAGGCCGGGCGGGCCGCACAGAGAGGCCGGGCGGGCCGCACAGAGAGCCGGGCGGGCCGCACAGAGAGGCCGGGCGGGCCGCACAGAGAGGCCGGCGGGCCGCACAGAGAGGCCGGGCGGGCCGCACAGAGAGGCCGGGCGGGCCGCATGCGGCCCGCGGCCGTTATGTTGTGCAGGCCTGCTATAGACGCAGCCTTATCGACGCTTACTGAATAGGCCACGCTTACTGAATAGGCCATCGCGATTGGCCCAGCGACGTCACTGCCCCGCCTCCAACCACCTCCCCCGGCTCCCTTCGCGCACGCTGGCTCCGTGGAATCGGCTGACTTAAGCAGGAGAGCCTCAGCGTTAGCTCGCATCCGCTCTCCCCACCCCTCTATGGCCCGGGCCTTAGTTACTGTACAGCATTGTAAAGTGCCTTGCTGGCCTAGTACAATTTAGTAAATATCCTAAACAATGTCGTCTTAGGCAAAATGTTGCTGATCTTTGCTCTAAAATGACTATGAACTAAAGAGAAATAACAATCTCCCTTGTGAGCACATTCACATGTCTCAGACAGGTCTGCAACCCTGCTTTTCACCATTATCCATACAGCTTCCACTGCAGCCAGGGACTCTGGAAATGACATGCAAATGAGCACAGTGTCACCTTTTGCTTCAAATCTATTTTAAATGAAATTAGCCTTGTACTTCTGGTGGCGAGAGTAGGGGTTTGGTGCTTTATACTTACATATTATTAAATGTTAACATCAAACAAATATTGTCATTATGTTTGGTGCTACTTATTTCTTTTTCATTAGGATTTATTTATTCATCTTTCATTATTATTATTTACTAGCTGAGAGACCCGGCGTTGCCCGGGATGTAAATATTTATAACTCGTGGAACAATAGGTGAGTATTTGTTGTAAGGTTTCGGGGGGGGGGGAGAAAGGGGAGCGGGGGGGGGGAGAAAGGGGAGCGGGGGGGGGGAGAAAGGGGAGCGGGGGGGGGAGAAAGGGGAGCGGGGGGGGGGGAGAAAGGGGAGCGGGGGGAGAAAGGGGAGCGGGGGGGGAGAAAGGGGAGCGGGGGGGGGAGAAAGGGGAGCGGGGGGGGAGAAAGGGGAGCGGGGGGGGGGGAGAAAGGGGAGCGGGGGGGGGAGAAAGGGGAGCGGGGGGGGGAGAAAGGGGAGCGGGGGGGGAGAAAGGGGAGCGGGGGGGGGAGAAAGGGGAGCGGGGGGGGAGAAAGGGGAGCGGGGGGGGAGAAAGGGGAGCGGGGGGGGGAGAAAGGGGAGCGGGGGGGAGAAAGGGGAGCGGGGGGGGAGAAAGGGGAGCGGGGGGGGAGAAAGGGGAGCGGGGGGGAGAAAGGGGAGCGGGGGGGGGAGAAAGGGGAGCGGGGGGGGGAGAAAGGGGAGCGGGGGGGGAGAAAGGGAGCGGGGGGGAGAAAGGGGAGCGGGGGGGGAGAAAGGGGAGCGGGGGGAGAAAGGGGAGCGGGGGGGGGGGGAAAGGGGAGTGGGGGGGGGGTGGAGAGCGGTGGGCATATGTATTGTCATAATTTATGTATGGGCATTTCCCCCCCCCCCCGTTCCCGTGACTCCCCCCCCCCCCCGTTCCCTGTGACTCGCGCTCCCCCCCCCCGGCGGCCGCTTGGTCCCCCGATGTGCCGTCCTGCTGAGTGAGGCGTGCAGGCGGCTGCAGGAAGCGCCCTGTGTGGGCCTAAGACTCACGCTCCCCCCCCCCCCCGGCGCGCCCGCTCGATGTGGCGTCTGGCTGAGCGGCGGTAGGAAGCGCCTGTGTGGGCCTGAGGCTGAGGCGGGACGCGCAGTGGGCCTGAGGTGAGGCGGGACGCGCAGTGGGCCTGAGGCTGAGGCGGGACGCGCAGTGGGCCTGAGGCTGAGGCGGGACGCGCAGTGGGCCTGAGGCTGAGGCGGGACGCGCAGTGGGCCTGAGGCTGAGGCGGGACGCACAGTGACTTACCTGAGCGGGTGGTAGCGCCGGGAGGTAAGGGAGCGGCTGGGGTAGGAGGGCCGCGCTTCCCGTCCGGAGCCAGTGCAGGATGGCGCACGTGAGGGGGGGGGGAGGGGGGCGGACAGAGGGTGTGTGTGTGTGTATAGAGCTGCTGTGTTGTGTGTGTGTGTGTGTGTGTATAGAGCTGCTGTGTTGTGTGTGTGTGTGTATAGAGCTGCTGTGTTGTGTGTGTGTGTGTGTGTATAGAGCTGCTGTGTTGTGTGTGTGTGTATAGAGCTGCTGTGTTGTGTGTGTGTGTGTGTGTGTGTATAGAGCTGCTGTGTTGTGTGTGTGTGTGTATAGAGCTGCTGTGTTGTGTGTGTGTGTGTGTGTATAGAGCTGCTGTGTTGTGTGTGTGTGTGTATAGAGCTGCTGTGTTGTGTGTGTGTGTGTGTATAGAGCTGCTGTGTTGTGTGTGTGTGTGTGTGTATAGAGCTGCTGTGTTGTGTGTGTGTGTGTGTGTATAGAGCTGCTGTGTTGTGTGTGTGTGTGTGTGTATAGAGCTGCTGTGTTGTGTGTGTGTGTGTGTGTGTATAGAGCTGCTGTGTTGTGTGTGGTGTGTGTGTGTGTGTGTGTGTGTGTGTGGGCCGTCACTCCGCCTCAGGCCAATGAGAGGTGTGCGGGGGCGGGCGACCCAAGGGACCAATGAGATTTCCCCTAGGGACACCGGACATCCAGGCAGGCAAACATACAGTGCTTTCACTAATATAGTATACTAGCTGAGAGACCCGGCGTTGCCCGGGATGTAAATGCGTAATAGGTAGTATTATTTATAACTCGTGGAACAATAGGTGAGTATTTGTTGTAAAGGTTTCGGGGGGGGGGGAGAAAGGGGAGCGGGGGGGGGGAGAAAGGGGAGCGAGGGGGGGAGAAAGGGGAGCGGGGGGGGGAGAAAGGGGAGCGGGGGGGGGGAGAAAGGGGAGCGGGGGGAGAAAGGGGAGCGGGGGGGGAGAAAGGGGAGCGGGGGGGGGAGAAAGGGGAGCGGGGGGGGAGAAAGGGGGAGCGGGGGGGAGAAAGGGGAGCGGGGGGGGAGAAAGGGGAGCGGGGGGGGGAGAAAGGGGAGCGGGGGGGGGAGAAAGGGGAGCGGGGGGGGAGAAAGGTGAGCGGGGGGGGGAGAAAGGGGAGCGGGGGGGAGAAAGGGGAGCGGGGGGGGAGAAAGGGGAGCGGGGGGGAGAAAGGGGAGCGGGGGGGAGAAAGGGGAGCGGGGGGGGGAGAAAGGGGAGCGGGGGGGGGAGAAAGGGGAGCGGGGGGGGGGAGAAAGGGGAGCGGGGGGGAGAAAGGGGAGCGGGGGGGGAGAAAGGGGAGCGGGGGGGGGGAGAAAGGGGAGCGGGGGGGGGAGAAAGGGGAGCGGGGGGGGGGAGAAAGGGGAGCGGGGGGGGAGAAAGGGGAGCGGGGGGGGAGAAAGGGGAGCGGGGGGGGAGAAAGGGGAGCGGGGGGGGGAGAAAGGGGAGCGGGGGGGGGAGAAAGGGGAGCGGGGGGGGGGAGAAAGGGGAGCGGGGGGGGAGAAAGGGGAGCGGGGGGGGAGAAAGGGGAGCGGGGGGGAGAAAGGGGAGCGGGGGGAGAAAGGGGAGCGGGGGGGGAGAAAGGGGAGCGGGGGGGGAGAAAGGGGAGCGGGGGGGAGAAAGGGGAGCGGGGGGGGAGAAAGGGGAGCGGGGGAGAAAGGGGAGCGGGGGGGAGAAAGGGGAGCGGGGGGGGGAGAAAGGGGAGCGGGGGGGGAGAAAGGGGAGCGGGGGGGGAGAAAGGGGAGCGGGGGGGAGAAAGGGGAGCGGGGGGGGGAGAAAGGGGAGCGGGGGGGAGAAAGGGGAGCGGGGGGGGGGGAAGGGGAGTGGGGGGGGGGGGTGGAGAGCGGTGGGCATATGTATTGTCATAATTTATGTATGGGCATTCCCCGTTCCCCGTGACTCCCCCCCCCCCGTTCCCTGTGACTCGCGCTCCCCCCCCCCGGCGGCCGCTTGGTCCCCCGATGTGCCGTCCTGCTGAGTGAGGCGTGCAGGCGGCTGCAGGAAGCGCCCTGTGTGGGCCTAAGACTCACGCTCCCCCCCCCCCCCCCCCCGGCGCCCGCTCGATGTGGCGTCTGGCTGAGCGGCGGTAGGAAGCGCCCTGTGTGGGCCTGAGGCTGAGGCGGGACGCGCAGTGGGCCTGAGGCTGAGGCGGGACGCGCAGTGGGCTGAGGCTGAGGCGGGACGCGCAGTGGGCCTGAGGCTGAGGCGGGACGCGCAGTGGGCCTGAGGCTGAGGCGGGACGCGCAGTGGGCCTGAGGCTGAGGCGGGACGCACAGTGACTTACCTGAGCGGGTGGTAGCGCCGGGGAGGTAAGGGAGCGGCTGGGGTAGGAGGGGCCGCGCTTCCCGTCCGGAGCCAGTGCAGGATGGCGCACGTGAGGGGGGGGGGAGGGGGGCGGACAGAGGGTGTGTGTGTGTGTATAGAGCTGCTGTGTTGTGTGTGTGTGTGTGTGTGTATAGAGCTGCTGTGTTGTGTGTGTGTGTGTATAGAGCTGCTGTGTTGTGTGTGTGTGTGTGTGTGTATAGAGCTGCTGTGTTGTGTGTGTGTGTATAGAGCTGCTGTGTTGTGTGTGTGTGTGTGTGTGTGTGTGTATAGAGCTGCTGTGTTGTGTGTGTGTGTGTATAGAGCTGCTGTGTTGTGTGTGGTGTGTGTGGTATAGAGCTGCTGTGTTGTGTGTGTGTGTGTGTATAGAGCTGCTGTGTTGTGTGTGTGTGTGTGTGTATAGAGCTGCTGTGTTGTGTGTGTGTGTGTGTGTATAGAGCTGCTGTGTTGTGTGTGTGTGTGTGTGTATAGAGCTGCTGTGTTGTGTGTGTGTGTGTGTATAGAGCTGCTGTGTTGTGTGTGTGTGTGTATAGAGCTGCTGTGTTGTGTGTGTGTGTGTGTGTGTGTGTGTGTGTGTGTGGTGTGTGTGTGTGTGGGCCGTCACTCCGCCTCAGGCCAATGAGAGGTGTGCGGGGGCGGGCGACCCAAGGGACCAATGAGATTTCCCCTAGGGACACCGGACATCCAGGCAGGCAAACATACAGTGCTTTCACTAATATAGTATACTAGCTGAGAGACCCGGCGTTGCCCGGGATGTAAATGCGTAATAGGTAGTATTATTTATAACTCGTGGAACAATAGGTGAGTATTTGTTGTAAAGGTTTCGGGGGGGGGGGAGAAAGGGGAGCGGGGGGGGGGAGAAAGGGGAGCGGGGGGGGGGAGAAAGGGGAGCGAGGGGGGGAGAAAGGGGAGGCGGGGGGGGGAGAAAGGGGAGCGGGGGGGGGGGAGAAAGGGGAGCGGGGGGGGGGAGAAAGGGGAGCGGGGGGGGGAGAAAGGGGAGCGGGGGGGGAGAAAGGGGAGCGGGGGGGGGGGAGAAAGGGGAGCGGGGGGGGGGAGAAAGGGGAACGGGGGGGGAGAAAGGGGAACGGGGGGGGGGAGAAAGGGGAACGGGGGGGGGGAGAAAGGGGAGCGGGGGGGGGGAGAAAGGGGAGCGTGGGGGGGGGAGAAAGGGGAGGCGGGGGGGGGAGAAAGGGGAGCGGGGGGGAGAAAGGGGAGCGGGGGGGGAGAAAGGGGAGCGGGGGGGGAGAAAGGGGAGCGGGGGGGGAGAAAGGGGAGCGGGGGGGGAGAAAGGGGAGCGGGGGGGGAGAAAGGGAGCGGGGGGGAGAAAGGGGAGCGGGGGGGGGGGGGAGAAAGGGGAGCGGGGGGGGGGGGAGAAAGGGGAGGCGGGGGGGGGGAGAAAGGGGAGCGGGGGGGGAGAAAGGGGAGCGGGGGGGAGAAAGGGGAGCGGGGGGGAGAAAGGGGAGCGGGGGGGAGAAAGGGGAGCAGGGGGGGGAGAAAGGGGAGCGGGGGGGGGGGAGAAAGGGGAGCGGGGGGGGAGAAAGGGGAGCGGGGGGGGGGGAGAAAGGGGAGCGGGGGGGGGGAGAAAAGGGGAGCGGGGGGGGGAGAAAGGGGAGCGGGGGGGGGGAGAAAGGGGAGCGGGGGGGGAGAAAGGGGAGCGGGGGGGGGGGGGAGAAAGGGGAGCGGGGGGGGGGAGAAAGGGGAGCGGGGGGGGGAGAAAGGGGAGCGGGGGGGGGAGAAAGGGGAGCGGGGGGGGGAGAAAGGGGAGCGGGGGGGAGAAAGGGGAGCGGGGGGGGGGGAAGGGGAGCGGGGGGGGGGGAAAGGGAGTGGGGGGGGGGAGAAAGGGGAGCGGGGGGGGAGAAAGGGGAGCGGGGGGGAGAAAGGGGAGCGGGGGGGGAGAAAGGGGAGCGGGGGGGGGAGAAAGGGGAGCGGGGGGGGAGAAAGGGGAGCGGGGGGGAGAAAGGGGAGCGGGGGGGGGGGGGGGGAAGGGGAGTGGGGGGGGGGGAAAGGGGAGTGGGGGGGGTGGAGAGCGGTGGGCATATGTATTGTCATAATTTATGTATGGGCATTTCCCCCCCCCCGTTCCCCGTGACTCCCCCCCCCCCCGTTCCCTGTGACTCGCGCTCCCCCCCCCGGCGGCCGCTTGGTCCCCCGATGTGCCGTCCTGCTGAGTGAGGCGTGCAGGCGGCTGCAGGAAGCGCCCTGTGTGGGCCTAAGACTCACGCTCCCCCCCCCCCCCCCGGCGCCCGCTCGATGTGGCGTCTGGCTGAGCGGCGGTAGGAAGCGCCCTGTGTGGGCCTGAGGCTGAGGCGGGACGCGCAGTGGGCCTGAGCTGAGGCGGGACGCGCAGTGGGCCTGAGGCTGAGGCGGGACGCGCAGTGGGCCTGAGGCTGAGGCGGGACGCGCAGTGGGCCTGAGGCTGAGGCGGGACGCGCAGTGGGCCTGAGGCTGAGGCGGGACGCACAGTGACTTACCTGAGCGGGTGGTAGCGCCGGGGAGGTAAGGAGCGCTGGGGTAGGAGGGCCGCGCCTTCCGTCCGGAGCCAGTTGCAGGATGGCGCACGTGAGGGGGGGGGAGGGGGGCGGACAGAGGGTGTGTGTGTGTGTATAGAGCTGCTGTGTTGTGTGTGTGTGTGTGTGTGTGTATAGAGCTGCTGTGTTGTGTGTGTGTGTGTATAGAGCTGCTGTGTTGTGTGTGTGTGTGTGTGTGTGTGTGTATAGAGCTGCTGTGTTGTGTGTGTGTGTGTGTGTGTGTATAGAGCTGCTGTGTTGTGTGTGTGTGTATAGAGCTGCTGTGTTGTGTGTGTGTGTGTGTGTGTGTGTGTATAGAGCTGCTGTGTTGTGTGTGTGTGTGTGTGTGTGTATAGAGCTGCTGTGTTGTGTGTGTGTGTGTATAGAGCTGCTGTGTTGTGTGTGTGTGTGTGTGTGTGTGTGTATAGAGCTGCTGTGTTGTGTGTGTGTGTATAGAGCTGCTGTGTTGTGTGTGTGTGTGTGTGTGTGTGTACTAGAGCTGCTGTGTTGTGTGTGTGTGTGTATAGAGCTGCTGTTTTGTGTGTGTGTGTGTGTATAGAGCTGCTGTGTTGTGTGTGTGTGTGTGTGTGTATAGAGCTGCTGTGTTGTGTGTGTGTGTGTGTATAGAGCTGCTGTGTTGTGTGTGTGTGTGTGTGTGTGTGTGTATAGAGCTGCTGTGTTGTGTGTGTGTGTGTATAGAGCTGCTGTGTTGTGTGTGTGTGTATAGAGCTGCTGTGTTGTGTGTGTGTGTGTGTATAGAGCTGCTGTGTTTTGTGTGTGTGTGTGTGTGTATAGAGCTGCTGTGTTGTGTGTGTGTGTGTGTGTGTGTGGTGTGTGTGTTGTGTGTGTGTGTGTGTATAGAGCTGCTGTGTTGTGTGTGTGTGTGTGTGTGTATAGAGCTGCTGTGTTGTGTGTGTGTGTGTGTGTGTATAGAGCTGCTGTGTTGTGTGTGTGTGTGTTTGTGTGTGTATAGAGCTGCTGTGTTGTGTGTGTGTGTGTGTATAGAGCTGCTGTGTTGTGTGTGTGTGTGTGTATAGAGCTGCTGTGTTGTGTGTGTGTGTGTATAGAGCTGCTGTGTTGTGTGTGTGTGTGTGTGTGTATAGAGCTGCTGTGTTGTGTGTGTGTGTGTGTGTGTGTATAGAGCTGTTGTGTGTGTGTGTGTGTGTGTGTGTGTGTGTATAGAGCTGCTGTGTTGTGTGTGTGTGTGTGTGTGTATAGAGCTGCTGTGTTGTGTGTGTGTGTGTGTGTGTGTATATAGAGCTGCTGTGTTGTGTGTGTGTGTGTGTGTGTATATATAGAGCTGCTGTGTTGTGTGTGTGTGTGTGTGTGTGTATAGAGCTGCTGTGTTGTGTGTGTGTGTGTGTGTGTGTATAGAGCTGCTGTGTTGTGTGTGTGTGTGTGTGTGTGTATAGAGCTGCTGTGTTGTGTGTGTGTGTGTGTGTGTGTATAGAGCTGCTGTGTTGTGTGTGTGTGTGTGTGTGTATAGAGCTGCTGTGTTGTGTGTGTGTGTGTGTGTGTGTATAGAGCTGCTGTGTTGTGTGTGTGTGTGTGTGTGTATAGAGCTGCTGTGTTGTGTGTGTGTGTGTGTGTGTATAGAGCTGCTGTGTTGTGTGTGTGTGTGTGTGTGTATAGAGCTGCTGTGTTGTGTGTGTGTGTGTGTGTGTATAGAGCTGCTGTGTTGTGTGTGTGTGTGTGTGTGTATAGAGCTGCTGTGTTGTGTGTGTGTGTGTGTGTGTATAGAGCTGCTGTGTTGTGTGTGTGTGTGTGTGTGTATAGAGCTGCTGTGTTGTGTGTGTGTGTGTGTGTGTATAGAGCTGCTGTGTTGTGTGTGTGTGTGTGTGTGTGTGTGTGTGTGTGTGTGTGTGTGTGTGTGTGTGTGTGTGTGTGTGTGTGTGTGTGTGTATAGAGCTGCTGTGTTGTGTGTGTGTGTGTGTGTGGGCCGTCACTCCGCCTCAGGCCAATGAGAGGTGTGCGGGGGCGGCCGACCCAAGGGACCAATGAGATTTCCCCTAGGGACACCGGACATCCAGGCAGGCAAACATACAGTGCTTTCACTAATATAGTATAAGAAGATTAACTTTATTATATTTGTTGTTGTCATTATTATTATTGTTTACTGTTAGCTGGAGTATGGCTCACCCAAGAACCACTTTCCCCTGTATGGGGGTCAGACATAGTGCAGACTTGACCCCTGACATTTATAAAAAGATGTTGGAATATGTGACACTGCTGCTTAATAAACACAAACACAGGCGCGCCATGTATTGTTCTGACATTGGTTTATTACACAGAGACACGTCTTTATAGAGGGTTGGCACACTAACAGCCTGGAAGGGGTTAATGCAGGGTCACCAGCCCAGCCCCCCTCTCCTATGATTGGTTGCTGCTCTCGTACAGGAGCCGCGATTGGTCCCCTGTCAATGTCAGAAAAGGCGCGCCAGTTTTGCTGTCTCCATGGCGACCATGGCGGCCGCCGGAGATCGGCCTGCAGCGCGGCCCGGCTTCCAGGTTACCTCCCCGCCGGTGAAGATGTTAGCGTGGCGGCTGAGGGAATGCGTGCGGCGGCGGCCCGGTTCCTTCTGGCTGGAGAAAGGAGCCGGCGGGCTGGAGGTGGGCCTGGTGTGGATGCAGGGCCGGGTGCTGCACGTACGGCCCGAGCGCGGCGTCACCGTGCGGCTGAGCGACGACACTCACACCTTCACCGTGTGCGGGGCCGACCGGGTGCCCAAGGGCAAGCCCTGCCTGCAGCCAGGTAACCGGGGGGTCCGCACGCCCTGCCTGCAGCCAGGTAACCGGGGGGGTCCGCAAGCCCTGCCTGCAGCCAGGTAACCAGGGGGTCCGCAAGCCCTGCCTGCAGCCCGGTAACCGAGGGGTCCGCAAGCCCTGCCTGCAGCCCGGTAACCGGGGGGTCCGCAAGCCCTGCCTGCAGCCAGGTAACCGGGGGGTCAGCAAGCCCTGCCTGCAGCCAGGTAACCGGGGGGGTCAGCAAGCCCTGCCTGCAGCCAGGTAACCGGGGGGGGTCCGCAAGCCCTGCCTGCAGCCAGGTAACCGGGGGTCCGCAAGCCCTGCCTGCAGCCAGGTAACCGGGGGGGTCCGCAAGCCCTGCCTGCAGCCAGGTAACCGGGGGGGTCAGCAAGCCCTGCCTGCAGCCAGGTAACCGGGGGGGGGTCCGCAAGCCCTGCCTGCAGCCAGGAAACCGGGGGTCCGCAAGCCCTGCCTGCAGCCAGGTAACCGGGGGGTCCGCAAGCCCTGCCTGCAGCCAGGTAACCGGGGGGTCTGCAAGCCCTGCCTGCAGCCACGTAACTGGGGGGTCCGCAAGCCCTGCCTGCAGCCAGGTAACCGGGGGGTCAGCAAGCCCTGCCTGCAGCCACGTAATCGGGGGGTCCGCAAGACCTGCCTGCAGCCAGGTAACCGGGGGGTCCGCAAGCCCTGCCAGCAGCCAGGTAACCGGGGGTCCGCAAGCCCTGCCTTCAGCCACGTATTTGGGGGGTCCGCAAGCCCTGCCTGCAGCCAGGTAACCGGGGGGGTCCGCAAGACCTGCCTGCAGCCAGGTAACCGGGGGGTCCGCAAGCCCTGCCAGCAGCCAGGTAACCGGGGGTCCGCAAGCCCTGCCTTCAGCCACGTATTTGGGGGGTCCGCAAGCCCTGCCTGCAGCCAGGTAACCGGGGGGGTCCGCAAGCCCTGCCAGCAGCCAGGTAACCGGGGGGTCCGCAAGCCCTGCCTGCAGCCCGGTAACCGAGGGGTCCGCAAGCCCTGCCTGCAGCCCGGTAACCGGGGGGTCCGCAAGCCCTGCCTGCAGCCAGGTAACCGGGGGGTCAGCAAGCCCTGCCTGCAGCCAGGTAACCGGGGGGGTCCGCAAGCCCTGCCTGCAGCCAGGTAACCGGGGGGGTCAGCAAGCCCTGCCTGCAGCCAGGTAACCGGGGGGGGTCCGCAAGCCCTGCCTGCAGCCAGGTAACCGGGGGGTCCGCAAGCCCTGCCTGCAGCAAGGTAACCGGGGGGTCCGCAAGCCCTGCCTGCAGCCAGGTAACCGGGGGGTCCGCAAGCCCTGCCTGCAGCCAGGTAACCGGGGGGTCCGCAAGCCCTGCCTGCAGCCACGTAACTGGGGGGTCCGCAAGCCCTGCCTGCAGCCAGGTAACCGGGGGGTCAGCAAGCCCTGCCTGCAGCCACGTAATCGGGGGGTCCGCAAGACCTGCCTGCAGCCAGGTAACCGGGGGGTCCGCAAGCCCTGCCAGCAGCCAGGTAACCAGGGGTCCGCAAGCCCTGCCTTCAGCCACGTATTTGGGGGGTCCGCAAGCCCTGCCTGCAGCCAGGTAACCGGGGGGTCCGCAAGCCCTGCCTGCAGCCAGGTAACCGGGGGGTCCGCGCGTGGCTATCACTGTCCTGCCTCACACGGGAGGAGGGCGCCATGATTTCTTCTCCCGCCCCCTAAACAGCAACACCAGCCTCTCACCCTCTCACCCTCTAGCGTCACCTAGATAGAAGCCAGGCAGATCACACTGGTTTTCTATGAATCGCAACTGATTTTAAAGTCCTGTTTATATCAGCAGTCAGGTCTGATATAAAACAGTAGTAATGTTTCCACCGCCAGTGTATGCAGTGCTGTACATAGAATGTTTGCAGGCGCGAGCCTCTACCCCATAGAGCTTACAATCTATGTCTGAAGCACTTATTCCCATGACCTGTTATTTGTAATTTATATGATTGTCACATGTATTACTGCTGGGAAGCGCTATGTACATTTAATGGCGCTATATAAAAAAAGACATTTGTAGCCCTTTTTCTGACACTCTAAGCGACTTCGGGTAACTGCGCGCACCTGCGGCTCCAGGAGATCTGAGCCTCCGCTAGCTGGGAGCCTGGGGTAACACTTATTAGCGCAGCGCCTCCATTTACCCAGGATCACCGTCATGTAAGATTCCCCTGGGCAAGAAACACACCGATACAATGCGTGCAACCAACTTTACTATGTGCAATAATAAACTTATACTCTATATGAACCGTGGCAATAACCCAATATGCATACACTTATCTTATAACACTATACTTATACTCTATCATACCCTAACACCGCTAACGGATAATGTCCTTCTAACATCAGTGGCTCGGCCACACCCCTAGGGAATATTGTCCTGTACAATAGTGGCTCAGCCACGCTCTTATGAGTGTCTCTATCCCGTCACCGCGTGCCCCACACACCGTGTCCGTGTAATAGTACGATAGCGGTGTGTACTCGCTAGTGTCTCCCTATAGTTATGCCTAAGGCGGGATCAGCGCCTGTTGACCGGTGTTGGTGCACTTGACGTATCTACTACCTTCCGGTCACGGCGGTGACCGGTAATACTTGGAAAAGGATCAGCCGAATCCTTGCTTGTCTGGGATGTCCGCAGTGCAGCTGTCTGGTCCCAAGCAGCTCACCAGCAAACCTGCTCCGCACGCTTGTCCCTAACTGTGTACACAGTAAGGTGACTGATCGCTAGCACTATGGCCAGCACAGCAGCACACTGTGACTCAGGGGTTTCTCCTAAGGGCCTGCGGGGTAAAGCTAGCCTATGCAGGCGGGTCACGGACCCCCTGCACGCATACACCCTCCTCCGTTACCTTCCAGATCCCCTCTGACTAGCCTCTCCCCCACGCTTCCCTTTCCTCCTCCCGTAATTCTAGCCTTCCGATTGGCTCCTCAAGTCAGGTGACTGCCCAGGAGCTCATGGGAGTTGTAGTTCCTCAGCGGAGCTTCTCTGCCTTGAGCTGCACAGACTCACAGCTATTGCATCAGCGCAGACCTCCACATGACTCTCCTGAACAGTCAAAACACCAACTGAACACACATATGAGGCTCCTACCACATCCCTACACATACATCTATTATTTGGTGCCTGCGGCACAGGGAGATAACGTGACTTGCTCAAGGTCACAAGGTATGGGGGGGGGGGGATTGAGTGTGTGTGGGGGGGGATTGAGTGTGTGGGGGGGGATTGAGTGTGTGTGGGGGGGGGGGTTGAGTGTGTGTGGGGGGGGGATTGAGTGAGTGTGTGTGGGGGGGGATTGTGTGTGTGGGGGGGATTGAGTGTGTGTGTGTGTGTGGGGGGGGGGATTGAGTGTGTGTGTGGGGGGGAATTGAGTGTGTGTGTGTGTGGGGGGATTGAGTGTGTGTGGGGGGGACTGAGTGTGGGGGCGGGGATTGAGTGTGTGTGTGTGGGGGGGATTGAGTGTGTATGTGTGTGGGGGGGATTGTGTGTGTGTGTGGGGGGGGATTGTGTGTGTGTGTGGGGGGGGATTGAGTGTGTGCGTGGGGGGATTGAGTGTGGGGGGGGGATTGAGAGTGTGTGGGGGGGGGATTGAGTGTATGGGGGGGATTGAGTGTGTGTGTGTGGGGGGGGATTAAGTGTGTGCGGGGGGGATTGAGTGTGTGTGGGGGGGGATTGTGTATGGGGGGGATTGAGTGTGTTTGTGTGTGGGGGGGGTGTGTTTGTGTGTGGGGGGGATTTTGTGTGTGTGTATGGGGGGGGGATTGTGTGTGTGTGTGGGTGGGGGATTGAGTGTGTGTGTGGGGGGATTGAGTGTGTGTGTGGGGGGATTGAGTGTGTGTGTGTGGGGATTGTGTGTGTGTGTGTGTGGGGGGGGGGGATTGTGTGTGTGTGTATGTGGTGTGTGTGTGTATGTGGTGATTGATTGAGAGAGAGAGAGTGTGTGTTGTAATGCAGTGGTGCGCAAACTGGGGGGGGGCAATAAGGTGCAAGATTTAGGGGGGCGCAGGCGACGTGCGGCGAAATCTGGGTGCGCGGGCCGGCAGACGCTTTGCGCGGGAGGACGAAAAAGCTGTACGCGAGGGGCGGCCAATAAGATGTGCACGGGCGGGCAGCCGAAGATGTGTGCGGGTGGCTGAACAAGATAGTGCAGGTGGCGGCCTCGTGATGGTGTGTGCGCACGCGCAGGGGCTTCGGAGGTACGGGGAGGAGCACGCCCGAGCACGGTGAAGTCAAACGCCCCTCCCGGTGTCTGCCCTGCAATAGCGCTGTGTTCCTGCTCTCCTCCGCTGGCAACCTGCTTCGCTGCGATCCTCTGCGAGGGAAAGGGTCGGCTGCCACTATATCAATCATACTATGAATGTACAGAAATAATAAAAAAAAAGTGAAAACATTGAAAACGGAAAAAATAAATAAGGTAGAAACAAAAAGGGGGGGGAGATGGAAGGGAGGTAGCAAAGAGGTGGATGAATGCCCCCCAAAAGTATTGCCTTTGTGCACGTACGCTCTCCCAAGCTCAGCGCTTGGGGAGACAAACAAAATTGACTTTGAAGTGTGCTCAGCAGAAGTCAATGCACACACACAGCCACACACACACAGACACACACACACAGACACACAGACACACACACACACACACGCACACACACATACAGCCACACACAGCCACACACACACACACACAAATAGCCCCGATCCACGCTTGCAAAATGATGCAGGACACCCTGCGCTCAGGCTTGGAGAGTTGGTGATGTCACCGCTCTCAGCGGCAGCGTGGACGCAGCCTAATTTTGCAAGCGCGAGCTGTTGAAATATGTAAGTATTTATAGACATATTTGGATTTATATTGTATACCGTTTAATAAAGGTTTTTTTTTTTTCATGTGATTTTGATTACGTCAGCCAGGGGGGGCCCGAGAAATTTTATGGATGAAAAGGGGGGCTCGGCATAAAAAGTTTGCTCACCCCTGCACTAAGCTGCGCTTTCAGCTCATAGACCTCACATTATAAACGTGTAATTATAGTCTCACCTTAATGTAGTGTAAAAGAAAATGATGTACAGATTTGGTCGCATCTATTAACGCAGGTTAACGGTGGCAGAACGTTAACGCAGCTCTATTTGAACAAATGGCACAGCGCTATATTTCTTAAATGGGTGCAATTTATTGCATTATTTGTGTAATCTTATCAGGTGGTACAGGCATACCCCGCATTCACGTACACAATGGGACCGGAGCATGTATGTAAAGTGAAAATGTACTTACAGTGAAGCACTCCCTTTTCCCCACTTATCGATGCATGTACTGTACTGCAATCATCATATACGCGCATAACTGATGTAAATAACGCATGTGTAGCAGTCTCTATAGTCTCCCCGCTTGCGCACAGCTTTGGTACAGGTAGGGAGCCGGTATTGCTGTTCAGGACGTGCTGACAGGCGCATGCGCGAGCTGGCGTTTGCCTATTGGGTGATATGTCCTTACTCGCGAGTGTACTTAAAGTGAGTGTCCTTAAACCGGGGTATGCTTGTACACTTGTACAGGAAATCCTAAAGTTGATGTCCCTGGGGCAGCTGAGGGATTTTCACCCATTCAGTACTGGAGGGTCCTGCGCCCCCCTCCTGCATTTCCTAATCATGTGTTCGCTCCTTAGGCCTCGGATATTTTATTTATTTATAAAATGTTTTACCAGGAAGGAAGCAATACTTGAAAATGAGGTAACTCTCAATGTATGTCCTGGGCACAGAGTTATGATACCAGATACATGGTTACAAATCCATAGTTACATTAAGTGAACATGGTATACATTATATACAAGACATTGCATGCACAGTTAGAGATAATATATATTATAGGCGCATGTAACCGTTACAGACCAGATTAAAATGTGAGACAGCCTTCGTTTTGAAAGCACTTAGACTGGTGGCATCTGCAAGAGTCTCTGGTAGGTTGTTCCAGTTTTGGGGTGCACGGTAAGGCCGTGATTATACCCGAAGCGGCGGAGCGCAGAACGTTGTGCGCCACCAAAACAAATAAAAGTTTTCCTATGAGCGCACACTAAGAATGGGTGACCAACGAGGCGGCCAAGTGCGCAAATTTTCGAACAGATCCAAGAATTTTATTTTCTGGAGCGATGGCCGCGTCATGTGAGCGGTTCAGCCAATGAGACTGAACCACTCACGTGACATCATGGCCTCGCCTCCCGATGCCTCCTGCCTGCAGTGCAAGTTTCGGGCAGCGCATCGCATTGAGGTAGCGCGCGTGTCCCGCCGCCGGTGGTATAATGAAGGCCTATGAGGAGGAGCGGACGGATACTTTGTTGAACCTTAGGACCATGAGCAGTCTGTTGGAGTCTGATCTCAGATGATAAGTGCTACACGTGGTAGGGGTGAGGAGCTTGTTCAGATAGGTGGGTAGCTTGCCGAGAAAGTATTTCAAGGCAAGACAGGAAAGATGAACTTTGCGCCTAGACTCTAGTGATGACCAATCTAGTTCTTTGAGCATTTCGCAGTGATGTGTGTTGTCGTTGCATTGGAGGACAAAGCGACATTGAATTGTAGAGGGTATCAAGGTTGCTAAGGTGGGTTTGGGGTGCTGTGCCATATACTACAGTATGTCCCCATAGTCGATAATTTGCATTGGCTTCTGCTGTGTGATATAGTGCGTGTGCGACAGAGCACATAGCGTTGTGCGCGCCTGTCGCCTGAGCGATCTGTGGACTTTAGATCGCTCGTGACGGGGAGGCGTGGCCGTGACATCACTAGGCCTTCCCTAATGTCTCTCACGGGAGACCAGGAGATTTTACATTTATTTGTACCGGGATCATTCGCTAGGCAAACAAGGTGGTAAGAACAAAATGCAGTTTATTCGGGTAAACCCGCGTACAACACAATGAATACACAAAATACAGCTAAAAGCACACTTGCTGGGGGTGAAATCTAGGCTCTACTAGGTGCAGGGCGAATGCTTCGGTACGCTTAACCTGACCGGGATATACACCCGGGCTTTCTGGTGCTCTTTTTGGCTTCAGTTCCTAGCCGCGACCGCTACGTTCCAAATGAGAACTTGAACTTCACGTCTGACTTAGTCTCTGCAGGGCAGACTTTTCCTAGCTTCAAAACGAAGCCGGTTGCTCTGGTATTCGTGACAGCAACTTTGAAAAGTCCGCCCTAGCTTCATCGACACAAGTCACTAGATCGTCTGGTTCTCTGACTGGGGTTTTCTCCTTACATACCCTCCACTGTTCTATGTTCAGCATGGAGGAAGGAGCGACCAATTGGAGCATGGGAAACCCTGCCGCCAACCGATAAGAATAGGGGCTCGTCCTTTGACTGACGCCAGAGGAGGGGACGGGCTAAGCCGGCTCGGGATGACCCGTGGGCGGGACATACGGATTGACCAATGGGAAAACGCGCCGACATTTTGCTGCTTCCCCTAGTCAACCCCTTGTCACCTACTGGGCAGACTCCACTGAGTCTGGCAGATCGGAGTGTCCTCCCCGCAGGGGGTCTCTGTTCTCCGGACCCAGTACTAAGCCCTGCCCTGGCCACTTCACACCCCGACACCTCTCAACATCCCTTCTCCTCTCCGATGTCTATGCAGACTTCCCGGCACCTATATGGATGCCTGAGCTGGCTGAATAGACATTTATAGTAAAAGCACATGTAACGGTATTTCTGGCCCGGCCTGACCCACCCAATCTCACATTGGCCCCTGTGGTCTAACCGGTCCCCATTACAGTGTGATAGTGTCTGGTGGTGCACCTGTTGGCAACAGGACTCCTGAGTCTCCCGCATGATGGTGTGTGGGGAGGACCCGTCCAGACAGGCAGCTGAGGTAGTGTGCGGAGTCCTACCTAGTTCCAGTGCAGCGCCTCCACCTCATCAGGGTCCCTTCGGTCACTTGGGGATGGTCCTGACGAGGAACTCCTCTGTGGTGCTCCTCTCTGTACATTCACTCCACACATGTACACGAGAGGGTTTGTGATTAAGAGCATCTTTATTGGTTGAGGTGGGCTAACTGCCCCTCGCAGTAGTTTCTCTAGCCACTCATTGTCCCTCAGTGCTTCCCTTTGAAAGGTGTAATTCTCCTTTAATAGGGATTCCCTATCCCAGCCGGGATGTCTTTACCCTGTGCCAGGTCCCTGGACACAGTCTTCCTGTTCAGCTACTATAACATAACTCTCGCAGACTATTCAGAACTCCTACAGAACTCAGGACTCAGATAGAACTAACTATTAGACACAGTGCTGTGCCTTATGTACACTCTGGAAGCTGACACACCTCTGACATCACTAACCATGGAATCAGAGCATGTGACCACTCCCATCCATACACAGGGCACCCCACCAGGGTGTGAGGGCAAACCTCCATAATTACTGCTGGCATGCCCACAACTTACCAGGCCTTACTGTCAGCAGGAGAGATGACTGTAGCCATTTTACATGACCGCTACACACAAATGAAATAAAACATACTTTAATACATAGGATAACTTGGGCAGACTCATAGCTGTAAGGGAAATAGGACTGGGATATCTGGGCTTGAAAATCAGGAGTCACTGGGCAGCCCTGGTGTAATTCAACCCACGTACTGGCAAATCATGCCTGCACGCCAGGGAGAATTAGGAGACTACTCATATCTTTGCCCCCCCCAAACTCCTGCAAACAACATGATTGCATTTCTACCCAAATATCTCACCTAAAACTTACATATAGAACGTTTCATGAGTCTTAGGCTCAGGGAACATGAAAAGTGGAAACGAAGCAAAAGGAAAAAGCAGGCACTAATACTCCGGAAAGTAAAAAAAGGTTGAATGAAATCCAGGAGAGCGTGTGCCCATAAAGACTATTTTAATGGAAACCACAAAAAATATACAGCTACATTACGGGGTACACAAACCCCCACCAACGCGGCTCGAATTGCGTTGGTGGGGGTCTGTGTACCCCGTAATGTAGCTGTATTTTTTTTGTGGTTTCCATTAAAATAGTCTTTTTTTATGGGCACACGCTCTCCTGGATTTCATTCACCCTTTTTTTACTTTCCGGAGTATTAGTGCCTGCTTTTTCCTTTTGCTTCGTGTCAAGTCATCCAGAAAAAACAGAAGCACACCCCCTACTGTGAAAGAAGAAACCTGCACAGCCAAAAGGACATTACCAACTCTAACTGTGAGTTATTTTATCACAAGCACATTCTCCATTCTGACATTATATGCTGGGACACTTTATTGTGTGGCCCCTTACTACAGTGCTCGTGGGGGCCCTAGCCCACTAGTCAGATTACAATGGAGCAGTGATTAATACATGATTGTTCTGTGTCCTATGGATTGGCTATCCCTTATCCATTATCCAGGGGGTTTTCATTTCCGTTATCATTATATACATTTATTGAACGTTACAATTTTTGTACTACATATTTTGAGGGTTTTTTTGAGAGCACCACACATTTTTTCCATTTTTCTATGAAAAGTGGACAGGCAGGGGACACTTTAACGTTCACATGTTATAATGCCGGGCCCCTGGCTTATGGTGCCAGGTAGCTGCCAGGGGCCCACCGTTCCAGTGGTAACCTTTATTGTATAGCCTGGTTACCCCCTTTATCGTATAGCCTGGCACCCCCTTTGGAGGGAAGTATTATGGGAAATGGGGGGGTCCCAGAGTTGAAATGAATGCGGTTCAGCTTGGGGAGACCCTCTGCTTCAATCCTGTTTTAAAAAAAAAAATTTTTATAAAAAGCGAGTGACTTGCTCCTTCAGAATACTGATTTTCATGTTCGGTTAAAGCCTTACTTCACAAATGTAGTAAAGTGCTTTAAAACATTTTTTTGATTTCAACCTTCCCCAGCGATCTCATCTGTCTATCTTAACCTTGTGTCGCCCTGCTCCTTACTTCCCTTCTCCTTTCCCACTCAACCTGTCTTCACCAACCTACTAACACTTCTCTACCTCCTTTGATACCTAACCTACCAAGTCCTACTTCACGTCCCCCTTCACTCCACTTCCAGTCACCACTCCCACTATCTAACTTGCACATTTCTATAGCTTTCTGATTTCCTCACTTCTCCACATTTATTCTTCTTTCTTTCTAGCTCCCTACTTCCTCTCCTCCTTGCTCTCCCCTCTACCACTTCCTTACTACTTGCTGCATCCCTACCCCACTTTAAATTCAAGTCTACTTCCTTACTCCTTCTTATAGTATTGTCTCCTTAAATGTCTCCACTTCGGCTTATTTCCTCTCATCTACTTGCTTTTATCCTCTTACTAACTCCCTCTCTATCACTCCCCCTGCCCTTACTCGCTTAATGGTTCTGCCGCTACGGCGCTATACTAATTCCCTTCCCGTATGTCTTTCTATTCTTCCCAGACGCAAAATTCAAAAAGCCCGCGTCGGGCCGGTGAGGTGACTAATCCAGGCCTGCGCGGGTCATCCGGCGCATTCTGGACGCCTTGATGGGCTTACGGCTGTCCTTGGTCTTGCTGGTGACGTCATCTGGTCGCGCCGGTGGGAGCTGGTTCCGCGCCACCTCCAAGATGGCGCCGCTCCTTCCGGGGCACAGCTGTGATGCGTATCCGGGGGGCGGCCATTTTGGAAGACGTCTCTCACCAGTGCGGAGGTGCGTGCGCCCGCTCCTGTTTCCCGCTCACCGCTCTCTTCCTGCTCCTGCGGTTCACTGTGGATTCCCGCCTTCTAGAGCTGCTTCGCCATCTTGTGTCGGGGGCCGCCATCATCAGAAAGGTAGGCCGCAAATTTTCTCACCAGGGATTCAGTTTCAGCGCAGGTTGCTTGATCACTGGACATCTGTAGTTGGGGTGTCGGGGATCACCGCTCTTTCACTCGGGGGTGAGTTTCTTTATTTGGTGACAGCTTCACCGTGGCCGGGGACCAGACCTCAAGTAGGGGGACGAGAACTGGAGGAGAAGCAAAGAAACACAGGTTGCTGAGGCCATGACACCGAGGGATTAGCCTGATACACTACAGGGGTGAACAAAGCCGGGACAGACTCTGGTTATGCATAGTATATGTTAGGTTTTATTCATTCAAGCTCAGGAAGAGCGAGGCAGGAGTGGGGGGGAGTGACCTGCTTCAAAAATCCGCATGGGCCACGCACTAGGGGGGAGGAGGGTGGATCTCCTGGGCCCTAGTGAAGTCCTTTGGGACTGGACGCGGTGGGTGAGTGAACTTCATCCCACGTTTCCTCCGGGCGGTTGGAGAGGAGTCCAGCTTCCCAAAGGCGGTGATCTCGTCAAGGAGGCGACGTCGCCGAGACGACGAGAATTCTACTGTCTTTTGTCTTGTCTAGTGTTTGTTGTGTCCCCCCAGGTGTACCCTCTTGTGTGCTCCCCCTTGTGTATTGCTGTAGGTGGTGAAGTGAGGTATTGCAGTTCGAGAAGAAGAGGAGGTCGGGATTGTGGTCCAGGTGCATCAATCAAGAACAGATATCGGCAGCAAAGTCATCTCATACTTTTAAATGAGTAAGGAACTCAGGCTAGTATCACATAACTTTAAGGGGTTTAACAGCCCGGTTAAACGCAGAATCGCCTTCCGAGATTATAAGCGTAAAGGGGCAGAAATTCTGTTTCTGCAAGAAACACACTTCTCTCAAGACAACTACCCCAAATTCCTGGATAAGGACTACCCGACACACTTTTTGTCTTCCGCGAAAGTCAAAAAAAAAGGGGTGGCCATACTAATTCATAAAAGAATACCGTTCGTACCCGATAGGACTTTCAAAGATAAAGAGGGCAGATTCCTCATAGTAAGAGGTGCAATCCAAGGGTTCCCAATTACTCTAGCAACAATATATGCCCCTAATGAGACGGCCCCCGTTTTTTTCTCTACCTTCTTTGGGAAACTCAACAAAGTGGCCAGAGGTAATATCATTGTCGCTGGAGACTTGAACAGGGCACTACGGGAGGACCTTGACAGATGTTCATCCACTAATATTACACACAGATCTGACATACTAACAATTAAAAAAGGGTTACGTGACTGCCAACTACTCGACATCTGGAGGGAACAACACCAGAGACTGAGAGAATACACCTTCTACTCACACCCACATGACACATATAGCAGGATAGATTACTTCCTTGTATCCAACAGAATGGTCCCTGGGGTCTCTCGCACCGAGATCCATGATATTTCATGGTCAGACCATGCATCTATAGAGCTGCGGTGCACACTAATCCCACTAGACAGACCTAGAGCGAACTGGAAACTAAACGAAATCTTGCTGAAAATCCCAGCCCTACAGGTGGAAATTGGGGAAAAGCTCACACAATACTTCGAGGAGAATGAGGGGAGTGTGGCTACGCACTCCAGACTGTGGGAGGCCCATAAGGCTACCCTCAGGGGGGTCATTATGAATCTGGCCGCTAAACGGAAAAGAGAACGGGAGGGAAAAATTTTGAAGCTAGAGGAACAGCTAGCAGAGCTTTCCTCCCTCCACAAAAAAATAAGAATGCCCACACGTTAACTCAAATACTAGCCACTAAAACTAGTCTTAACCTCCTCCTCTCCGCCCAGGCCGAGAAGGAATTGACCTGGTCCAAGCGGAAATTTTATGAAAAAGCTAACAAGCCTGACACACTACTTGCCAATAAGCTAAAAAAACAAGCTTCCAAACTATCACATTCACGCAATTCGAAACCAAGATGGGGACCTTACCTCCATCCCAGTGAACATAGCAGGGGAATTCAAAAAGTATTACGAAATATTATACAATGGAGATAAGGTAACCCATAATCCGAAAACAAAGGAGGATTTACGGACCTTCTTAATAGAGGCACATTTACCCATTTTGAAGAGATGCGAAAGGGAGGCACTCCAGTCGGACTTCACGATGGAGGAACTCTCTGGGGTCATCAAAGCACTAAAACCGGCTAAAGCCCCAGGGCCAGATGGCTTTTCGAACTTATATTACAATAAATATTTAAAAATTCTAGCCCCCCACATGTTAAAGTTATTCAATGAAATCTTAGCAGGGGCCTCATTCCCAGCACAAATGCTCCAAGCCTCAATATCAGTGATCCATAAACCCGGAAAGGACCCGGCAGACTGTAAGAGCTACCGGCCCATTTCACTGATTAACTTGGACCTCAAAATATACTCTAAACTTATAGCCAACAGGGTGGGTAGTGTTCTTCCCGGGTTAATTCACACGGATCAAGTAGGGTTTATCGGAGGTAGACAAGCGGCAGATAACACCAGGAGAATTATTGACCTAATTGATCTGGCCCAAAAAGAAAAAATTCACTCCATGGTGTTAAGTCTGGACGCTGAAAAAGCCTTCGATAGAATAGATTGGCCCTACCTATCGGAAACACTGAGAGCATTTGGCTTTGAGGGACGCCTCCTGCAGGCCATCCTGGCGTTGTATAAAAACCCAACAGCAAGAGTGAGATATCAAGGTTTCCCCTCAGAACAGTTTGAAATCAAAAGCGGAACACGTCAAGGATGCCCGCTGTCGCCACTACTGTTCGCCTTATGTATAGAGCCTTTGGCGGCACACATCAGAAATAACCCAGATATCTCTGGTATCCCTGTGGGAGACCAAATGCACAAAGCCGCTCTATATGCGGACGATGTCATTCTCACAATAGCCAAATCTCTCACATCTCTCCCAAATGTATTCAACATACTGGGCAAATTTAACCAAATTTCGGGATTTAAGATCAATCAGTCTAAATCAGAAGCCCTCAATATTAATCTACCAAAAGAAGTTGAAAAACTGATTGACCTCAATTTTCAGTTCAAATGGCAACCCTCCGCTATCAAATATTTAGGGGTTTATCTCACAAGGGAGTACAAAACTTTATATAAAGCAAATTTCCCCAAGATCATAAAGACGCTGGGGGAGGATCTCCGAACCTGGATGAAGGGGAGCATCTCATGGATTGGGAGGATACATAGCGTGAAAATGAATCTCCTCCCAAAGATGCTATATCTTTTCCAGAGTCTCCCTATCCCTTTGGTGCAGGCGGACATCCTCTCCCTCCAGTCAAAAATTATAAAATTTATTTGGAACGGGAAAAACCCAAGAATTGCTAAAGGAATATTAAAACGTCCCATTCATCCTGCGGAGGGTGAGCGGTGCCTTGCTTGCAGGCCTACTATAAAGCAGCCCAATTAGGGCAGATTTTCCAATGGCACACAGACCCAAGCCTACGGAGATGGGTTGAGTTGGAGAAGAGATGCTGTGCACCAATTGAAATCCGAAATTTAATCTGGCTACCCAGAGAAGGGGTACGCAAGATGAACAATCCGCTGCAGACCATGGTCAATTCATTATAAGTTTGGGAGGCCACGAAATTCAAATGTAATTTGACTACCAAAACATCATTAATGACACCAATAGTGGGCAACCCAGACTTCGCTCCGGACCTGAATAGCAAAAATTTCTTGATATGGACTCAGAAGGGCTTCTCCCGTCTAAAAGATCTGGAGGGCATAACGACCATACAAACATTTGACCAAATTAAATCCTCTAAGAATATCCCAAACAAATTTTTTAGGTACCTTCAGATCAGAGATTTCTACAATAAAACGCCAATTCGACCGGCGCGAACAAATTTTGAGCAGCTGTGTTCCAGAGATACGGACACAAGGGGACTCACATCTAGAATGTACAGGGAAGTGATCTGCCAGAAGTCGCCCATTGACAATAGACTGAGTTACATGAGACACTGGGAATCAGACCTAGGAGAGACTTTAGAGGACGACGAATGGGACAGAATTATACAGGCGGCGGCGAAAAGCTCAATCTGCACCACATTAAAGGAGAACGCATATAAAGTCCTTATGAGGTGGTATTACACTCCGACGCGCTTAGCGAAATTTGTAAAAGGCTACTCCCCTCTCTGCCCTAAACAGTGTGGGGAAGCAGCTGACCTCCGACATATGTTGTGGTCTTGCACTAAGGGGGCCCCTATTTGGGAACAAATCAGAGATTGGATTCAGCGGATTCTCGATTTGGAGATCCCCCTGGACCCGTGGCTGTTCCTATTGGGCATGCGGATCCAGGGTCTGTCAAATGCGTCGCATAAATTAATCGCGCATTTTGCTACAGCCACAAGATGTGAGATCGCAGCATTATGGAAACAGCAGGAGATACCAATTATCCCTAAGATCAAAAACAGAATTTGGCATGTCTGCCGGATGGAACAATTAACGAGTTTAGTTAATGACTCCGGCACAAATGTTCTAAAGGTCTGGGATCCATGGTTGACCCAGGTAGACATCCCAGGAGTGGACGCCACCTCAATCTTGCACTAATTAAACTAGGTGCGTTCTCCTTTAAGGGCAGATTAGACAACACGACTCAGCGACGCACAGTTAGCAGACCTTCATGTAGTCATAGAATAGGGAAAAACAAATAAAAGAAAGAAACCTCAGAAGAACCTGTCCCAGTTAAAACCCTTAGCTATTGCCTAAAAGGTTGAACAAGAGATATCTAAAAAACTGCACCAGAGCCTGGCAACCTACCACCTCCCTCCCACCCCTAACCTCTTTCCCTGTCCCCTTGTCAAGTTCGTCTGGTCTTGTTTGTAAAGTGTTAAGTGGATGTGTCTTCGAGGCGTCATTACATGTGTTTAACAAAACTGGAAATGTAATAATGGGCTGTGGAACATTGGCTGTATTTGTACTTTCCAATAAAAATTTAAAGTTTGAAAAAAAAAAAAACATTTTTTTATATTGCATTGAGTAATGGAAACCCAGGACAGTGTTGGTGCTAGCTAGATATAAACACTCCAGACATGTACCAATCTTTAAACCCTTGGGTATTTAATGTTGGTACAGATAAGAAGCATGGCTTACTCCAACCCGTTTACCCTGTGGTCAAAATATTAGTACAGCTCAACACCGTTATAGCGCAATCTGCTATAGCGCGAATCCGCTTTTAATGCTGTCTGAGCGTGGCTCCCGATTTAAAAACATCTCCAAGGTTTTATTTTTATATAATATTCAATGCATTATTGCTAACAGACACACGCTGATACACATATATACACACACCCCTACACCATGCGGGAATTGAACCCATGATCTTTCATATGCTGGTGCAATTCTCTAGCTGCTACACCACAGTATTGGTGTGATGAATCTGACTCTATAAACAAACGTAACATCTACTGCACAGTGCAGTCCATGGGTGATCAGGGTTCAATTCCCGCATGTGTATTATATAAAATGTATTCACTGTTGGGCTGTCATTGATCAGAGAAGGGTCATGTGACCCTCCTGCGCTCAAAAGTCAGTCAAATTGAAAGCTTGGGAGAGCGTATGTAAGCACCTCGGAGCCTGATGAAGTGGAGAGAGCTGCAGATGCCGGGTAAGTCCTCGCAGAACCGTTCTTCCTGATTGCGCCGACCATTTCGCGATCCTGGTTATAACGTGCTCATTATGTGGACCAAGAGCACCGCGTTATAACGGGATTCAGCTGTATTAAGGGTTTCATATTTTTTTTTTTCATTTACAAACCTACTTTACATCCCTATCATTAAAAAATATATATATATATATATATATACACACACACACACACACACACACACACACACACACACACACACACACACACACACACACACACACACACACACACACACACACACACACAGTTAGGTCCGGAAATAATTGGACACTGACAGAATTTTCATAATTTTGGCTCTGTACGCCACCACAATGGATTTGAAATGAAACAACTGAGATGCAATAGAAGTGTAGACTTTCAGCTTTAATTCAAGGGGTTGAACAAAAATATCGTATGAAACGTTTAGGAATTGCAACCATTTTCATACACAGTCCCCTTATTTCAGGGGCTCAAATGTAATTGGACAAATTAACACAATCATAAATAAAATGTTAATTTTTAATACTTTGTCGAGAATCCTTTGCAGGCAATGACTGAAGTCTGGAACGCATGGACATCACCAAACGCTGGGTTTCCTCCTTTGTGATGCTTTGCCAGGCCTTTACTGCAGCTGTCTTCAGTTGTTGTTTGTTCGTGAGTCTTTCTGCATTAAGTTTTGTCTTCAGCAAGTGAAATGCATGCTCGATCGGGTTGAGATCAGGTGATTGACTCGGCCATTGCAGAATATTTCACTTCTTTGCCTTAAAAACATCCTGGGTTTCTTTCGCAGTATGTTTTGGGTCATTGTCCATCTGTAAAGTGAAGCGCCGTCCAATCAACTTCACTGAATTTGGCTGAATCTGAGCAGACAATATATCCCTATACACTTCAGAATTCATCCGGCTGCTTCTGTCTTCGTTCACATCATCAAAAACCACTAGTGACCCAGTGCCATTGTAAACCATGCATGCCCATGCCATCACTGCCTCCACCGTGTTTTTCAGATGATGTGGTACTGTACACAGCAACTCTCTTTTTTAGATGTCCTCATTACACAGACTAATGGGGAGTTACATACTGATCTTTTTAGAAAGGATACATACAGAAATGCCATTTTAAGGGCAGATAACCATCATCCTCCTTCTCTTATTGATGCATTACCTTTTTCACAGAAAGTCCGGGTCTGCAAAATCACGAGCAGGAAGGATAATATTGAACCAGCTATTGGAGAACTACGTAGTAGATTCCTGGCTAGGGGATATCCTCCTGCTGTGTTAGACCGGGCACTGGATAAAGAGGTAAGTGCTACCAAAAATAAGAAGGAGGACAGGCTTGTATTTACCACTACGTACAGTCATAAGCGAAGCAGAGGAAAAGACCTCCCAGCCCGACGCTACAAGCCTGGTAGACAGCGTGTATCACGCGCAGGCTGTATTAACCCCCAGCACATCGGAGACCAACCATGTAGGAATAAGCACTGTAGCTGTGATGAATCCTTGATCACATTGAACGGGAAAACACTGGACACGATGGGCCCTTGGTCCCTCTAAGGATTCATTTTGCTGGGGGTTAATACAGCATGCGCGTGATACACGCTATCTACCAGGATTGTAACATTGGGCTGGGAGGTCTTTTCCTCTGCTTCGCATATTGCTGGTTTGGCCACGGCTGCTCAGCCTGGAATTAAGACTTTCATTATTGACATTATAAGAAGAGGCTTATACCCCGTGAATATGTATGTAATCACTTAATTGGTGATTTGAGAACTGGAGTGCTATCGTAATTTTTTTTTCTAACCATTTATTTATTTATTTTTTGTGGCATCTATTTATTCACATTTTTTCTTTCTGTGGAACATTTTTTTTTATTTCTCTGGAGTGAGTATTCGTGCTATTCCTATCCTGTGTGTTTTTTATTATGGAAGATTATGTAGAAGTGGAGGATGAGGAAGGGGTTACTGATACCTATGCCTTTAACTGTGGAGACACTCACCGTCAGAGGAGGGCAGAGTCAGTTTTTGATGAAGGTGCTAATTTCATCTGTGAAAGAGCCTGCTGACTTAATTACCCACTTCCTTACATTGGAAAAACTTATCACAGGACATTAGGTATTGGTGGGACATTACCACTCTTGAGAACTATGCTAGAGTTAAAAGGATTCCGTGAGGCTTACGCTTGAAAAAGGTACCGTCCTTTGGCTTTATTAATAAAGATTTTGAGAATGACTGGAAAGCCATATTAGATCATTGCTCATTTAAGCTAATCAAATTGATCATTAAGTATAAGCTAAATTAAAAAAAAGAAAGTGAGAGCCAATGTGAAAGTCCTACAGGATAAATTGAAAGGTTGCAGAAAAATGGAGAATTTTATTAAATATGACCAAACACTTTTAAGCAACGTGGGTGCTATGGAAAAGTCTCTAATGATTAAGAAACAACAAAAGTTTGATAGGGACAAGATAGACTATGAGAAGCAGCAAGTTTATATATGGCAACGCTACACTACAAACGCACAAAAGCCACAACCAAAATCTGGTTCTAAATATCAGAATAATAAAAAACAAGGTGACTCCAAGAACCCGAATAAATCCATCCTAAAACGCCATGGAAACGCTTCCAGTTTTGAGTCAGATGGTTCTGACTATGAGAGTCGTTCACTAGGCGTTTCCTTTTGTGATGATGATGATAATTGGCGAGTTAGATCTACCTCCCCTGAAACCGACTCTTCACAAAAATCTGTTATGATGCCCTCTCGGAAAGAAGATAAACCTTCATACTCCTTGTTTCAAAAGGAGTCAAAAAACGAAAGAGGACAAGGAGATCATCAAAGAAGAGAAGGGGGGAGGGGGATCCGGGGGATCGAGCAAAAGAAAGAAATATGCATAGGAGAAGTTGTGGATAATGTTATCAACATTTCACATAAGACTCTTACAGATGACCAGATTGCGGTTCTAAATAGAGGTTTAAATTTTGCCCCATACCAAGATTTTAATTTATTCAATACCATCATTGATCTCCAAAAATTAATTCGCAAATTGTCTCTTAAAAAATATTTTAATAGAAAAAAGGGACAACAGAGGTTCCACTATATTCCACTGATAGAGGTCTAGCTGAGAATGTTGATGGTATTGATGTTTCAATGGAGAATTTGGATTTGCATTCATTTCGTGAACAATGTGCTTTATCAGATCTTAGAGATCTTTATGATGAACAAAATCAGGATTTGGAGCCTGAGATCCCTTCCTCATTCAGCTTCTTTGGGCAATTACACTTAGGTCTTAAGAAGAAATCAACCTTTTGCCCTCATATTTTTAACAATCATAATATTAAGACCTTTGAGAAGCTGGTTGAGAGGGATCTCAGGTTATTGGCTAGGGGTATTGTACCCTGGGGGGTTCCCTCTTTAAATAAAACGAATCTGTCAGATATTGACTACCAGGAGATGATTGCCCTCAGGGAAGATAGGTCTATTACAATCAAAAAGGCTGATAAGGGAGGGGCCATTGTGGTGCCCTCTTCTTCAGATTATCAGGCAGAGGCACTTAGATTACTTGAGGATGTTGAATCTTATACAAAATTGACATGATCCCACATGTGAGTTTTTACACCTTTTGAAAGAGATTCTTGAAGAAGGAAAGGCCCTATTTGTACTTAACACAAAGGAATATGAGTTTCTCTACAATGCCTCACCTATTGTGCCCATCTTCCACCATCTCCCAAAGATCCATAAGTCACTTGTCCGCCCTCCTGGGCGGCCCATTGTGGCCAGTATTGGATCTTTGGGAGATGGGTTATCACGCTACATTGATGGTTTTTTACAGCCACTGGTAAAAAATCTGCCTTCTTTTCTGAGAGATTCTATGGATCTTTTATCCGCTATAAAAAATGTTATGATAGAAAAAATTAAACTAAACATATACTAAGCGCTTAACCTATTAGCCTAACTTAACAATACATGATAATGATGGATAAGTGCTCTAAATGTTGGAATTCCCTTACAAAGATACAACAATAAACTAGTGAATTCTACAGACTAATATAACAAACTGAGAAGACGGCTGCCTAAGGATTGAAAAACCACAAACCTATCCACAAGGTAAGTACAACAATAGCTTAAAAACAAAAATAAAACAAACAATGAAAGAAAACAGAAATAGTCCTTGGCGCACTATCTGGTATATAAACCTGCAGAAAAATGAAGTCCAAAGATCTTGGTAGTGAGGATTGTTGGTCCGGAATCCAATCGTACTCAAAGTCCTCTGAGGTGGTGGAATCAGATTTGTGCGAATGATGCTTTAATGCATGCCAGACCAATATGATTGGGTTCAAAGCAGGATCTTAATGAATGTTGCAGATGTGTTTTGGGGTCAATGTCTTGGAAGGACTGGTGACCACTCCAGATGTGAAGTATTCAGAAATGTTACGTTCTTCCCTCTGAGCAATAATGACCTTCTGTATGTAGACTCTCTAATATGAGGAAAAAGCCTTAATGGACTGGTCATGCACAGCTGCATCTAAAGACTTAGTAAACAATTATTTGGAAGTCTGACTCCTCCTCCCTGTCAGGGAGGGGGAGACAAAGAGTACGAACGAAAGAGAAGTGCCCGATAGAACAGAAAAGTAGCATATTCAATTTAAGCAAAGTGACACTGACAGATCCACAGAAGAGTGTCATCTCAAAGGGGTTATCTTTTGCGCCAGTGAAGAATCACAATAGCTTTGATCTCTTCATGGATGCAAATAGATTCCTCCGCAAACTCACCCTCAAAAGGTTTTTCATGAATAGAGACCAAGCCCCTAGATTAGGACCAACCATTCCACCAGTAGTAGCACAAGAGGTAAATATGGTCCACACGGGTTTGAAACCCAAGTCCTCCTTTTATCCTCACTTTGCAAAGGGCAATCATCTGGAAACATTTTTCCAGATGATCAACACTGATTTTGAGAATCTGACGATTAACAAACAGAAAATAACAGAGAATCTCACAAAACAAGAAAAAACAGCCTTAAAAGAAATCACAGAGAATGAGGAATTAGTGATAAAACAGGCTGATAAAGGGGGAGGAACTGTTCTGATGGACAGGGATAATTACAACAAGGAATCTTTAAGACTACTGGGGGAGGAAGAAACATACACTAAATTAAAGAAAAATCCAATAAATGAATTTACAGATGAGCTGAGGGTCCTGTTGGAGAGGGGGAGGCTCCTGGAGGTGCTAGACGAGGGGGAATATAAGTTTCTATACAGTGACAAGTCAAAGGTACCGGTATTTTACCAACTGCCAAAAATTCACAAAAGTGAAGTCAATCCCCCAGGCAGACCTATAGTCTCGGGGATTGACTCACTAACATCAAACTTGTCACTGTACATAGACATATTCCTCCAGAAATATGTCACTCAACAAAAGGCATACTTAAAGGATACCACAGATCTATTAAATACACTGAGCAAAGTCAGGTGGGAGAAGAATTTCTTAATGGCAACATGCGACGTTGTGTCGCTATATACATCAATAGACCACACAAAAGGATGTAGAGCCATAAAAAGATTTTTATTGAAAGATGCTGACCTAACAGACATACAAGCTGACTTTATTATTGATGGAATCATGTTCATTTTACAGCATAATTTATTTTGGTACGAGGGAAGTCATTACTTGCAGAAACGAGGAACGGCGATGGGGACCAGGTTCGCCCCTAGCTACGCCAACCTCTTCATGGCATCATGGGAGGAAGATAACATCTGGCCTAATGGAGAGCTTGGGGAGGGCCTGGTCCTCTGGCGTCGGTTCATCGATGACGTGTACCTAATCTGGGGGAATGGAGAAAGTAAGTTACAAGATTTTCTAACAGGCATAGACAATGTAGAACTCAATCTAAAATTTACAAGCGAGTACAGTGACAGGCGAGTGAATTTCTTAGACCTAGAAATATATATAGAAAACGATCAAATAAAAACAAAAACATTCTTTAAGAAAACTGATAAAAATAACTACATCTTACGGACGAGTTGCCATCTCCCGAGGTGGATGGACGGAGTTCCATCAAGCCAGTTCACCCGAATTAAGAGGAACTGTAGTGAGAGGGAAACTTTCTTACAACAATCCAATGAACTAAAGGAAAGATTCATAGAGAAAAAATACAAGGAGGAAAAGATAGATGAGGCTCTACTAAAGATAGATAAATTGGAGAGGGAAGATCTTCTAAAACCTAAATTAAGGGATAAAACGATAAAGAACAAATCAGACTTTGCATTCCTCACTAACTATAATGGGGAAACCAAGGAAATTAGGAAAATCATAAATAAGCACTGGCCAATACTGAAGAATGACCCAATTTTGGGAAGCGAACTACCTGATCATCCAAATATCATCTTCAGGAAAGCACGAAATTTAAAAAACACACTAGCTCCCAGTGTCCTTAAACAGAAAGCCAAGCCCCAGAACTGGTTACAATCCAATAAAGGTTTTCATGGATGCAAGACATGTAGAGCGTGTCAATTTAAATCGAACAACAAATTGGAGTTTACATCTAACAACACAGGGGAAAGATTCAATATAGAATCCAGTCTAACATGTAGGTCAGACCATGTTGTGTACCTCCTGGAGTGCCCTTGCAAACTACAATATGTAGGGAAGACTGAGAGACCAATAAGAACTAGGATTATCGAACATTTGAGTAGCATCAAGAGATCTCTTTTAACTCACAGTCTCTCCAAACACTTCATGGAGAAGCACCAGGGGGACACGACAGGTCTGACTTACACACCTATAGAATATGTCTCGGGCCACTGGCGGGGGGGTGACCGCAATCTGGAACTCATGAGAAGGGAGACCTTCTGGATTCACAGGTTGCGGACACTCTCACCCAGGGGACTCAACATGGAAATCGAGATTGCACCCTTCTTGTAACCTGTATAAGATGTAAAATTGCTGATGTGTTGAATTAACCGGTTCTTCTGTCTTTTCCTCCTTCTGCTGTTCTCTCTCACAGTGTGCAACTGCCATCCGTTATCCTTTATTATAAACCACATAAGAACTAAGATGTAACACACTACCTGTCATCCCTAGGTTAGGTTTATTGTTTAGGATTTTATGCCATTTGTATAAACTAGTATCTATATTTATAGACACCCTCATATATATGTGTATGTATTTTTTAAGTTGGTCTGTGATATGAACATGTTGTTTATATTCCATCATAGTATCGGCGCTATAATAATAAGTAAATGTCCTGCAATTATTTATGCCAATCTTACATTATGGAACCCCTTATAATATTAATATGTATTCCCATACTATAGAGAGTTTATATATATATGACGGAGCTCCCCCACTTTTTACATAATTTTGAAGTACCACATTGTACAACCTGTGGTATGAGATTAATTGTGAATTACTTTTTTTTTTTTTTTTTTTTTTTTTTTATATATATCAATTGTGATTGTAATGCCCCCATAGTCCTGTCACGGGAAAAATTCTCTCTCCCTAAAAAACATACCCATGCTCTTTAAATTCATCCCTGGTGGGCTATAATATAATATAGATCACATTACAGAAATTAAGTCTGCCTTAAACCTGTCCCACTTGGAAACTATTCTAACCACACTACTATGAGCCTAAATTCTTAGTGCAAAGAAATAAAACATCATTCGAGCACCAATGATCTAATTGGACCACCCATTCCCTCTAAACATAGAAAATTATTAGTTCCCTTTACCCCACAAGGTGTGGTTAATGACAGGTTAAACCATGCCAAACCTCATATATTTAGGATTCCACTCCTGTTGAATAACGAGCTCCCTTATATATATGGATACAAAAATAGTGCAGACCAATTGATTTTACAAGTGTTTTATTGATTAATTAATTAAAAACCAATTATGGAAGGTATATAGAGATAGTTTAGAGGAGGGGGCGGTACACTCCTGAGGAAGCCACACACCTGGCGAAACGCGTAGAGTGGTAGCCGCCCTGAGAGGAGAGAGGAGAGATCTGGGAGCTGACACTCACACAGCCGCGACCGGAAGTGACGCATCGGGACTAAGCGGAAGTGACGCATTGGAGCAAGCAAGGCGGGACCATTGACCGGTGAGAGAGCTGGAGTCCAAGTCCTCTGCAGCACCTTTATACTCCTGTATATACCCAGCAAAGGGAGCCGAATAGCCCACACAAGAGGGGATCTACGAGGGGACTAGACCGGCGAGACAGCGAGCACCAGTGGAGGTGAAAGGTCACAGAGAGCGGTGGTCCACACGCAGTCACACCGGAGGAGGCGGGTGAGCCTGGAGCTAACCATTTTCTCTCCTCAATCACTATCAATGTGATACATGCCTTAACCACTTGTTTTTATTGTAAGTGTTTATTTTTACCCTATAAAGTCGAGTTTTTTATTGTTACTGGTCTGCACTATGGTATCATTTCTTTTACATATACACTGCTGCTGAGCTGAGAGTTGGAGATCCCACTACCTGGTTAAAGAAATCCTCCTAGCAGAGACCATTGTGTGTCAAAACCGCTCGTTTTTGACTTACATCTTGTAAGTAGGCAACACATAGGAGCCAAGACAGAACACAAATTTATACACCTTTTAAAAACTGTCTGCAATTAGATTGTTTTTTCTTTTTGTTCTATTTCCCTTTATGCTCCCCCTGGATTGCAGTTGGACAATTTTATCTTCAGACACGGGGTACTGCTATGGGGACGTCATTTGCCCCCTCTTATGCTAATTTGTTTGTGGGTCTTTGGGAATCCACACACATTTTCGGTGCTGATAATTCTTTTCGTCATCAGATTATTTTCTATAAACGGTATATTGACGATTTGATTATGATTTGGGATGGGGATTTATTATCACTGCATGCCTTTATTCATACACTTAATACTAATTCTTTAAATCTTAAATTTACTTATGAAGAACACATGAATCACATCAATTATTTAGACATTACTTTATTTATTGACACGACAGGCACTATTCAAACGGACATTTTTAGAAAGCCTCATTCACGTAATACTTTATTGGAAGCAGACAGCAGTCATTCTAAATCATTCATTCGAAGTATACCCAAGGCTGAATTCCTTCGACTAAGACGGCTTTGTTCAAATGACGATTTATTTGAGCATCAAGCAGAGGAATTAAAAACTCGATTTGCTCAAAGAAAATATAATCACACTGATATTGAAGCAGCATATCTGTGTGTCAAATCTACAAACAGGATCGATTTGTTATCGAACTCGTCTGTGAAGTTCAAGAAGAAACATGAATTGGATCGAGTGACGTCTGCTCTATTTGTCACCCAGTTTAGTCGCCAGGCTGAACAGATTCGTTCTATCATTTATAAACATTGGGGGACCCTCACTCTTGATAAGGACCTACATAGTTCAGTTAACCAGGGTCCAGCCATTACTTTTAGGAAATCCAAATCCTTATCTGACTATCTTTCTCCAAGATTGTTTGACTCTAAGAAGTCTAACAAATCTGTTTAAAATAAAAGGTTTTTTTAAATGTGGAAAATGTTGCGTTTGCTGCTATGCGAAACCAATTAAGTCTATTAAGACTATTTATTCTAAAAAGAACTATAGGATCCCATCCTTTATTAATTGTGACTCACAATTTGTCATATACTTTCTTACCTGTGGCTGTGGCCAAGGGTACGTGGGCTGCACTATACGCCCTGTTAAAAACAGAATCATGGAGCATATACGTTCCATTAAAAGAAAAGATTTCATGTTACCAGTTTCAAAACATTTTACTGACTGTCCTTCAGGAGGTCTATCAAATGTTCATTTTTCTGCTGTAGAACTGGTGCCCATGCCCATGAGAGGGGGTGATAGATTAAAGCTCCTCAACCAGCGGGAGATGTTTTGGATCCATTCTTTGGATACATTATCCCCTGCAGGAATTAATACAGAATGGGATCTAGAAAAGGTGAAGGGAAACACAAAATGGATGTGCCCCCTAAAAGAATTCACTTAAATGCACACCATAACAGTGTAAAAATTAACTTTTAATAAATTTACTTAAAACATATATTACCAAAGTAATGTGTAATGTGAATTAAAAATATATTAAATCAACGCTATCAGGCAACCTTGTCGTCAGTTATAAGTTCATACTATCCCATTTAACCACTTAATAATGGTGGGATATGGAGGACACAGATTGCTAGGAGTCAGGGTGTTAACCCCTCTGGAGCAACGGTGAGACCCAATAATGGAAGTGTATAGATGTACACAAGTGAGTGGCCAATGGGTTAAATGTCCAGCTACCTTGCTAGATCAGCCAGCACTGCGCACTATAATGGAGACTTTAGTGTGTTAAAATAAGAGTGCTAGAGTGATAAAGCTGGCAAATGCAGTGATAATGGTAGTACATACACTGCTTGTCCGGGATGGGAAGGGAGCGAAGATAGCAGGGATACACCATGAAAAATAAAAAATAAATGCATACAATAGTGTAATAAGTTCTTTTCAATCTGGATAAAACATGTATGTCTTGGCTCTATAGCAATGCCTACTTACAGCAGGTCAAAAGGTAAAAAGCATTGATCTACACAGCAGGTAGAAAGGTGTCAGGATCTTCAGGAACAACAGCCCAGGTTTACAGCATAAGAAATCAGCACCTCAGCTCAGACGTCAGTAGATGTGAGTGGATCAGAGACATGCAAAAGACAAAATGTCCTGGGGGTTTGTGTTTACCTGGACACAGGTGGGCGGTGCTTTTGAGGGTGTAAACCATATAAGAGTTTGATTAAGACCAGTGAAACTACTCTTTGATAAAGCGCACCATGCGAGAGGTTTCTCTTTTTAATTAGTTATGTCCCAATAAATAATTTGTTATTTTTTCTATTAGCCTCCAGTTCTCGTTTTTTCATAGTTGTGATCCAAGTCTTTTCCTTCCTGCTTACTACGTACAGTCAAGCTGGTGGTTTTATTAAATCTACCAGTCTTAAACACTGGCATATTCTGCAAAATGATGATATATTATCTGAAAGTTGCTGTGTACCACCAATGGTGGCATTCAAAAGAGGGAGGAATCTGGCGGATAGCCTGATACATGCAGATAATGAGGGTAACTACAGAACTCCTCATTTTCTGGAGGGTGGCAGACCGGGTAACTTTAGATGCATGAGCTGCTCGGTCTGTAACAGTCTGACTACCGGTAGTCAATTCAGTCACCCCCCAAAGCGGGAGAATCATAAAAATTAAAAATAGACGCCCCACAGCGTGTGCTCCGCTGCTACAGAGACTGGAACAGTGAAAGACATTATTGCTTGGCACGGCGAATTGGCTGTACTGCTGTTCAGCTGAACTGGAGACCTCCTAAGTACTACCTTGAGGCTGAGGGCTGTACTAACAGCTAACCGATTGGAAGACCACCCAGGCCCTACCCCCGAGGCTGAGGGATTGAGAAGGAGAGAGCCACGACATCTCTATTGGCGTCCGTTGGTGCTTGGGTAACATTAACCCTGAAATGATTGTTTTTTCTATCTAAATGTACGCTTAATACTCACCTTTATTTTGTGGTTACTAATATAATTTTTAATGCACTATGAGCGTTGTGCGCTGTGTTTTTTTGTATTTCTGTTTGCTATTAGGGGGTATTTGAGCCATCCCTGGTGCCACAGCTGCAGACGTTCCATATACTCTACGTGTTTAAAGGTCACCTCTTTTTGTACATCACTATATCACCTCACTTTTATTGATTGTAGTAGCGCACTATATCTTTTCACATTTTCTCACTCCAGATAGGGAGACTTTCTTATTGAGACGTGAAGCATTCTGGATACATGCTTTAAATACCAGCAACGGTATGGGTCTTAATGAGCAACAGAATTTAAAATGCTTCCTTAATAGAAGGTAATTTTTTGTCTTTCTACAGGCATATTTGATCTTGCACCATCCATGGACTCTGCACTTACCTATTGGGAAAATTATCCTTTTTGTGTGGTTTTTTTCCCTTCCCTCCCTCCCCCTTCTCTCCCCCCCCCCCCTGGCTGTGTGTACCCATTTCTGACTAGGTATACACACTAGTATATTCTAAATACTGATGTACTGCATATTCTTATGTGGCATTTCACGGTAACTTTGCAGGATTATACTGATGTCATCAGCAGTATACAGTCACATGTTTTTAATAGTATATTGCTGTATTAGTTTTGTGCACATATGCTTTATGAATATTTTGGTGTGTGGTTTATTTACACTTTCAGGGTGATTTATAGGAGTGTGTCACTCCTCCCTGCTCTGACACTGATCCCATGGCGACGGATACATCTTTGTCCAGCCCTGTGAGTACAGTCTTGATTGGTGCACACCCCCCCCTTCCCCCCGACGGGCGGGTCACGCTGACGTCATCATGGGGGAGTGTTCAGTCTGGGGAGAGGTGTGGCTGTGGCTGCATTCCTCCAAGACAGCTCTATGCTGTATTGCCAGGGATTTAGACCTAGACGTCTGACGTCACTAGGGGGCGCCATATGGTAGCTCTGACATCACTAGGGGGCGCCATATGGTAGCTCTGACGTCACTAGGGGGCGTCAACATCCTGGTTATGTGGCAGAGCGGGGAGAGTATCAGGGGGTGGTATATATTGTGACTGTTTTCTTGTGTTTGGTAGCCTTCACCTTGAGAAAGGCAGTATTAGACTGCCGAAACGTTGGACTTTATGGCATATTAAACCTCCTTTGAGTAAGACCGTGTGCCTGCTTCTTCTTCTTTGTCCGGCTACAGGAAGGGTCAGGAGACAGGGAGGACAGAGGCAGGAGAAACCCATCTGACTCCGGCCTTGCCTGTCCCTACGAATACAAACACACAACCCCTCACTGAATAACATAGCCCTAATCCCATGTAATAATCCTGGGTGTAAACAAAATAATGGTTTTATGAATATTGTAATGGTTTATTAGGGACCTAGGAGGTGGCTAGTGGGGCTGTTATGTGTATTTTTGTTTATTGTGGGTAGTGGGGGTGGATGAACGGGGTATTGGCCCCAAGGATGGGTGTTTAGGCCTACCGGGTGGGGGGGGGGGGTAGCGGGAGGGGTTAACCCCTTCATTACCTTAGCGGTATTAACCACGAAGTTAAAGAAGAGGTTAAGTCATCCTGCAACCCCCTGGCAAGGCCTAAACACCCACCCAGGGCCAAATACCACCTTCACCCACCCCCGCTACCCACAATAAGCCTGGCACGGGTGTATAACCCCTTCATTGCCTTGGCGGTAATGAAGTTGCCTGTAAATGCATTTTTTATGCATCGGATTCATGCCGGGGCTCTCTGGTGCTGATATTAATGGATATCAGCTCTGGGACACATGCATGTTATTTTCATCGCAGCTTCACCCCACCTTCTTGCCAACTTTTGTGGCGGGACAATTTGGAGAAGAAACAGCAATTTTAAAGTGGCGATCAGCCGCAATAAGCTGATCAGGGCTTATAGAATTGAGCGTGTTTGAAAAACTGGCGATCAGTGCTGAAAAGTGGCTTATCACCGCGCGTCTGCCGATTTTATTTATTTATTTATTTTCCGGCAAAAAAACCCCGGTTATTTTTGCTCTAATCGCCAGCTTCTCTGGGCTTTCTGAATCGCTGTAGGCTTTTTTGGCTATAAACTGGTGATAAGTGGCTTATCGCTGCTTACTGCATGAGGGCCTTAGGGAGGATTTGTTCCTGTAAAGTACACCTAGTTTGGCATAGGATTTGGATGTCAGGGTATCAATGTGCATCCCAAATGTTAAATGGGAGTTGAACTATATGCCCAGATATTTCAAACAAGTAACAGGGGCTAGGATGGTATTAGAGCTGGTTTTTATCTGAAGCTCTGTCATTGGCAGCTTTAGCAATTTAGCTCTGGTCCCAAATACCATTGTTACAGTCTTGTCAGTGTTTAAAATCAGTTTGTTTTGGGAAATCCAGTTTCAAGTCTCAAAAAATCAGATTGAAGTATGTGTTCAAGGTCAGAGAGGCGAGGGCTGCGTGCATATAGGATCAGATCCAAGGCCTCTCACAATAACCTGTTAGGAATATTATTTTCTCATCTATCCGACATAAGTATAAAATATACTCTACCAAGACCCCTAATACAGAGTTACCCACCTTATACGGGAGCAGCTGCCAGACGAGTACAGTAAATGTATCTTATTTCTTTTACCACTGGAGGGCAGCGTGGAGTTGCAAGGAGTGGCGCCCGTAAGGACGACGTGCCAGTTAGGCGGAAGGAGACGCGCACACACTTTTATGTGAAACGGATATTTTTGGGGAGGGATTTAGTAGTCTGAGTGAGAAAATTGATATTTTGTCACAATGGAAAAATGGAAAAATTAACCATTTAAATATGCACAGATTTTATCCCACGTTTGGAAATTAGGGATGTTGCCTAAAAGTCTGAGAATGCATTAAGTGCCACCCACGGGCTTTAATGAAGCAGCATTTGTGGGATAAAGGGAACAGCATCCCGTATAAAGGTATTTTGGGCTCGATATAAATAATTGAAGCCAAAAACTAATATTAAGTAAATTGAGAATGGAAAAATATTCAGCACAAACGTACAGAATGTGATATTCTGAGAGATCTTACAGATGTTATCAAATCCCACAATGAATATATAGAAAATGTCTGTATAGAACGAGTCAAACAAGAATATGCCAATAAAACGTTTAATTGGGAGATACAGGGGCCACAATTCAGGTCAGTTAGCTGGAAGAAGGGAAGCCGGTCAGCCAGAAGAGCAGGTCCTCCGGTCAGCCAGAAGAGCAGGTCAGCCGGTCAGCTCTGAGATCAGCATTACTTATATCCCCTAAACGTTGTCCCCTGCATGTAATGCGCAGAACAGCCTGCACTGCATATACTGTACATGAGATACTTAACCCTTTCTTTTCGCTCGACTCTAATCTGAATGATTTGCTAATTGGTTTGTAATTAGAGAGATATTTGTAGCAGAATCCCATGTATGTTCTTTTTACCTTTTTAGATACCGTTTTGTGTAATAAAAGATATGAGATCAGAGGGGCTTCCTGTTTGCACTCGTGTTTTGGCAGAAGTGTATATGTGACCCTATAAATCTCCCTCACACCCGGCTTGGCAGCGTGACACTAGTGCAATGACCTGGGGAAGAATCACTGAGCTGTTAGCAATAGATACAACGGATAGAAAAGACACTACACATAGGTTGGATTAAAGAGAGTATTTTATTGAAATAATGAATCTCTTTGCTGGTAGGGGCCTGCAGCACATTGCAGAGCAATATAGTAACACGCAGAGCAATGCACTGCAGGCCCCTCCGGCAGCAAAGGAGTGAAGACCAATGCAGGGTGTATAAAGATCTCACTGATAATTCATGCACAAAGGGCAATTTGTTGCTGTGATCCAGAGGAAGGCGAAACATAACCCCTGCTGTGCAATGGGGGAAAAAAATTCCTTCCTGACCCCATTAAATGGCGATCGGAGGGTCCCTGGATCACTGCGCAGTGAGATCAGATGGAGCAGCACAGATCAGCGTTGTTATACACAGGGGCACACTCAGTATATAGAGATGTGGGTGATGGGGCCCTTGTGCCCCTGTGTATAACTCACCTGCTCCCCCATCCCCCTGCATATCTATCCCATTCACCCCTTTTCCTCCCGCATACCTCGCAGGGCCGGCCGGCCATTAGGCGGTCGCCTAGCGCGCAAAGGTCCTAGGGGCGCATTAATAATCATTATTATTTTTTTTCTTATTATTTCTAATTTATTTATCTTTTTTTTAAAATTATTATTCTTTTTTTTTATCCAGTATTTTGGCGCCCTTTTGTTTTTATTTTGCGTCGCGCTGGGGTGCGGTCGCACCCCCTGCAGTCCCGATAGCTACGCCACTGTTTATTTTATTATTTTATTTATCTTGTTATTTTTTATACAACTGGGGCACAAATTTTAAGTTTCGCCTCGGGCGCATGAAACCCGTTCTCCGGCCCTGCTCCTTGTTCTCTCTCACCCTCTCACGCCCAATATCCCTATCTCCCTCTAGTACCTGCCCCTCCCGCAGCCTTCCTGATCTTATCTGCCTCTCCTGCGGTCAAACCAACTTCTCAGGGCCCCTAGAATACCCCTGTATCTACGCCCTGGCTCCTCTGCTACCTGCTCCCGGCTTCTTCTCCGCCTAAAAAAGGTGAAGCAGCAGATCTGTCCGCACCTCTCGTATTCTCCTACCTGCTCCTGGGGTCTTCTCCTCCGCCTAAAAAAGGTGAAGCAGCAGATCCGGCCACACCTGTCGTATGCTCCTTGGTCATCGTACACCACGTCTGCCTCCTCGGCCGCCTTGTAGCCCACCTCATTGTTCCACTTGACGCCCGCTTTTTCGTATGCCTCGTCGTCCGCCTCGTAGCCCGCCTCGTCGTCTGGTGGCACAAAGGGCACCACCTTCGTGCGTGTCCTGACCTGCAGGAGACATGAAGTGTTTGTAACCAGGGACAGTGATACTCTGTATCGCAAGAGCTCCTGTGCCACTTATACCCCCTCCGCAATACCACGTTATACCGCCCTCCACAGGGCAAATACCCGTTATACCCACCTCCCCAGGCCCAGTACCCAGTTATACAACCCTCCCAAGGCCCAGTACCCTGTTATACACCCCTCCCAAGGCCCAGTACCCTGTTATACGCCCCTCCCCAGGCCCAGTACCCTGTTATACACCCCTCCCCAGGCCCAGTACCCTGTTATACACCCCTCCCAAGGCCCAGTACCCTGTTATACACCCCTCCCCAGGCCCAGTACCTGTTATACCCACCTCACCAGGCCCAGTACCCGTTATACCCACCTCACCAGGCCCAGTACCCATTATGTACCCCTCCCCAGAAGGTCATATTTCTATTTATCAAAAATACATTGAGTAACCTCTGGTTTTCAGGCATGTCCTAGGGGAGTTATCACAGGGACACAGAAACGTCGCTGAGTTTGGTGAGTAACTCCCTTAACCTCTCAGCAGTTGAATTCCCCATTAGGCGCTTAACACGTTAAAAACAAGCGTTGCTATTTCTCTGCATGAAGTTGCAGGTAATTGGAAGAGTTACACAGTGACGACTATTTCATCACTCACCTTCTTCTCCCGAAACGGTCTTTTCTGTCTTATTTCCGGCTTCACATCGGATATCCATATCCATTCTTGGCCTCTGATCTGTATGCAAGACAATGCTTTAAGACAGGGTTGCGCAACCTTTTCCCCTGCTCCCCCCTCCCCCCTCCCCACCTTGTCTCCGACGTTCTGATGTAACGACGTCATGTGATATCACGTTGCTATGGCAATGCCACATCATGTGACGCCACGTTGCTGTCGCCAGAAGCCGCCGGAGACAAGGAAAGGGAACTTACAGAGGACTTGCGCGCGATTTCCGGCATTTAATTTAAATGCTGTGGGGAAGAGCGAGGGGCCACTGTAAGCGCCGAGCCCCTCCTCCCAAGAAAATGTCGCGCCCCTCGATTTGCACACCCCTGCTTTAAGAGATATTCTGGGACCCTCCAACTCCTCCATCGGACCCTTCCTCATACTCATATTGACTGACCTTGCAGTGCTCTGCCCTGACTTGCACTGACCTGCTATGATGCCTCTCAAAATACCATGCTAACTCATTCTGAACATACATGTGTCCTTTCTACATGTTACTCAGCTTGTATGGGCCACAGACAGCTTTCCCGGGGTCCAGGACTAGTTTCCACCGGGGACCCTCACCCATGGGTCGGCGACCTTGCGAGAACCCACCCCCCCCCCAACCTGTTTTCTCTTGCACTGCCATAGACTACAACATTTCGGCCTGCTGGTCTTTTTCAGGTAAAGTGGCTAAACCCACTAAATCCAGCAAAGAAAGGCCAGCAGCCAAAACATTGTAGTCTGTGGCACAATAAATTATCTTTTTTTATTCAAATCTGTGTGCCCTTTTCCATCAATCTTATTGTATACATTGGACGAAATGCCGGTCTTCCCTGAGACTAAGGGGCACTGGTAAAAGTATCACTAATTGTTTTTTTTGGTATGCAGCAAATCCCCATCATTTTTGCGTTCTCTTGCTCTGCCCCAATCTGACACACCACCTTGCTCTCTCACCCCCCTCTTACACTCCCCCATCACCCTTCCCTTCCCCAAAGGTTGTCCTTTAATCAGATCTTACCCAAATTGTCTCCATCTCCCTTGGAAATGTTCTGTCTTTAAGCTGTGTGGCTCCTCTTGATCCGAACTTTCTTAGCTGACCCCTTTAGGTTTCGGCTCCGAGGGTCTAAAAAATAAGCGACTCCGAAAAGATGTGAAATATGCACAAGGGTCCTAAAATATTTATCTAATGGGGCTCTGAGGGGGAGACTTAAATACTAGTTAATATAATCTATTTAACTAACAAATATGATCTATTAAACTAAGAAATATAATGTATCAAACTAAATAAATATCTATTAAACTAATAAATAGAATCTATTGTACTAAGAAATATAATCTATTCAACTAAATAAATATAATCTATTTAAAAACAATACAATAAAAAGCTGGAGAAATGATACGTTAACCAAGCCACAGATGTGATGCCAATGAGCGTTGAACTCCTTGCAGATCCACCGTCAGCTGGTTGTGGCAGAAAGTGGTGACATGCGGTAGAACAGAGTGGTTGAGCTGTAACCACGGCAGTCAGGTCAGAAATCAACACAATATTTTTTGAAATTTAGAATGAGAATGTTCAATATGTCACATTCTGGGCTCAGACCCTGAGCCCTGTCACATGTTAGCAGCTTGTGATAATAGAAGATATCCATATACTGGGATGTGATAAGAGACATGAAGGTCATTTTATACTGGGTCCCATAACCTGCTTTATATGAAGTATCATTTTACACTAATTAGTAGAGATGCTACATTTTGAAAAATAGCGCTTTTGGCGACATTGTTCATTTTCTCTACAAATGATAAATGAAAAAGTTGGATAAAACGTTATATGTGTGTGTGCGCGTGCAATATATATATATATATACACATATACAAACATACACATATAGTATGTTTATATATATATATCATACTATATGTATATATATTGTCTGTTTTATACACACATACACGTGTGTGTATATGTATGTGTGTGTGTGTGTATATATGTGTGTGCGTGTGTATATATATGGTATAACCCAGAGGTGCGCAAAGTGGAGGGCGGGAGATTTTTCGGGGGGGGGGGGGGAGGCGCACGGGCGGTTGCAGAGGCCCCGCGCACTTCCTCGAGGCATTAAAATTAAATGCCGGGGGATCGCGTGAGGCCTCTGCAATGCTATTACTTACCTTGACTCTGCCGGCGTCACTCGTGTCCATGGCAACGCGGTGTTAAATTACGCCGCGGGGTCATGTGACGTCACCCTCGTCAAATGCCGCTGCCGGTCACGTGACGCCGCATCAAGGTAAAGGAGGGGGTGGGGGCGCGAGCTCCCCTGGTATAACCAATAAATAATATAGCTGATATAGCAATTTGGTTGTGGCTAGAGAAAGATTATAGTGGCAGTGAGAATTAGTGGCCAGAATTAATAACTAAAAAGTAGCTGTAATAAAATAATAATAAACACTATGCCTAAACACAATAACAGTCCAGAAACTTAGCTCTAATAGCTATGTTATAACTCAATCATAAAAGGATCCAATTCGGGCATCCTCTGGAGTCCTGGCAGCTCTCTTCGGGGAAACAACCACCTCCTCGATAGATACCTAAACAAAAAAAAAGAAGAGAAAGCGCCCGCTCCATGTGTAAATTCGGTTTAACAATTTCATTTCCTGGACAAGATAAAAATAACAAACTCACAAACATCCGTTTGGTAAAAGCGTTGTATGAGACAGGCTCGTGCTCCGTGGTAATCCGGTGGTCAATCCGGTGGTCAATCCGCAGCTCCAGACTTTGGACGATGACCGGGAAACTCGATAGGCTGCGCCCCTTGCAGTGTGGTCCTCCGGCAATCTGTAGTATGCAGTTGTGATTCCACTCTGTAATTCCGGTGTCTCGCCTTGTTCGCGTACCAACTTCCCTTCCGGCGTCAAGACGGATAGTGTGGCAATAGCAACGAGAAGAATGTACCTACGTGTTTCTTCAGCACACGGCTGATTTCATCAGAGGATAATGCTACAACTCAGTCGTAATGGTTTTATAGTCCTACAGTCCAATTGGTAATGGCATAATAGATCACATATGTTACTGATTTTAGATAATAATAGATTCTTGTATGACACACACACACAAACACATATACATATATATATATACATATACATATATATATATACGTATATATTCCCCTGAGGAAGGTCCTATACAGGACCGAAACGTTGGATTTATATGTGCCTGCTTTTTTTCAAATACACTTTTGCAATATACCTTGAGTGCTGTTTTTTGTCTCCTTGGTGGGACACCTGGTTTTATATATATATATATATATATATATATATATATACAAATACAACTGTATGCTCATCTGCATGTCTTAGGCAGGTCTGCAACCCCGCCTTTCCCCATTATCACCCAGCATACAGCACTTCCACTGCAGCAAGGGATTCTGGGAAATGACATGCAAATGAGCACACAGTGTCACTTTTTGCCTCAAAAACCATTTTTAACATGGTTCCCTATAGGCTTAAGCTTGCTGCATGGTCACAGCTTTGAGCACAGCCAGGGTTAAGGTGCATACCCAGAAAACCACCCACAGACAGCTGTTTCGACCTTAATGGGTCTCATCAGTGTGGGGTTGATTTAACTGGGTATGCAAAGAGGCTATGGGATAGGCTATACCATAATACTGAGTTAAGTTATGGTGAGTAAAAAAAGTGACAAAAACCCTCCACAGGAAAGCAAATATGCAAATACAACTGTATGCTCATCTGCATGTCTTAGGCAGGTCTGCAACCCCTCCTTTCCCCATTATCACCAGCATACAGAACTTCCACTGCAGCAAGGGATTCTGGGAAATGACATGCAAAAAAAAAATATATATATATATATACTAGCTGAGAGACCCGGCGTTGCCCGGGATGTAAATGCGTAATAGGTAGTATTATTTATAACTCGTGGAACAATAGGTGAGTATTTGTTGTAAAGGTTTCGGGGGGGGGGGAGAAAGGGGAGCGGGGGGGGGAGAAAGGGGAGCGGGGGGGGGGGAGAAAGGGGAGCGGGGGGGGGGGGGAAAGGGGAGCGGGGGGGAGAAAGGGGAGCGGGGGGGGAGAAAGGGGAGCGGGGGGGGGGGGAGAAAGGGGAGCGGGGGGGGAGAAAGGGGAGCGGGGGGGGGGAGAAAAGGGAGCGGGGGGGGAGAAAGGGGAGCGGGGGGGGAGAAAGGGGAGCGGGGGGGGGAGAAAGGGGAGCGGGGGGGGGGGGGAAAGGGGAGCGGGGGGGGAGAAAGGGGAGGGGGGGGGAGAAAGGGGAGCGGGGGGGGGGGAGAAAGGGGAGCGGGGGGGGGGAGAAAGGGGAGCGGGGGGGGAGAAAGGGGAGCGGGGGGGGAGAAAGGGGAGCGGGGGGGGAGAAAGGGGAGCGGGGGGGGGAGAAAGGGGAGCGGGGGGGAGAAAGGGGAGCGGGGGGGGGAGAAAGGGGAGCGGGGGGGGAGAAAGGGGAGCGGGGGGGGGAGAAAGGGGAGCGGGGGGGAGAAAGGGGAGCGGGGGGGAGGGAGAAAGGGGAGCGGGGGGGGGAGAAAGGGGAGCGGGGGGGGGGAGAAAGGGGAGCGGGGGGGGAGAAAGGGGAGCGGGGGGGAGAAAGGGGAGCGGGGGGGGGGGGAGAAAGGGGAGCGGGGGGGGGAGAAAGGGGAGCGGGGGGGAGAAAGGGGAGCGGGGGGGGGGGGAAGGGGAGTGGGGGGGGGGGAAAGGGGAGTGGGGGGGGTGGAGAGCGGTGGGCATATGTATTGTCATAATTTATGTATGGGCATTTCCCCCCCCCCCCCCGTTCCCCGTGACTCCCCCCCCCCCCGTTCCCTGTGACTCGCGCTCCCCCCCCCGGCGGCCGCTTGGTCCCCCGATGTGCCGTCCTGCTGAGTGAGGCGTGCAGGCGGCTGCAGGAAGCGCCCTGTGTGGGCCTAAGACTCACGCTCCCCCCCCCCCGGCGCCCGCTCGATGTGGCGTCTGGCTGAGCGGCGGTAGGAAGCGCCCTGTGTGGGCCTGAGGCTGAGGCGGGACGCGCAGTGGGCCTGAGGCTGAGGCGGGACGCGCAGTTGGCCTGAGGCTGAGGCGGGACGCGCAGTGGGCCTGAGGCTGAGGCGGGACGCGCAGTGGGCCTGAGGCTGAGGCGGGACGCGCAGTGGGCCTGAGGCTGAGGCGGGACGCACAATGACTTACCTGAGCGGGTGGTAGCGCCGGGGAGGTAAGGGAGCGGCTGGGGTAGGAGGGCCGCGCTTCCCGTCCGGAGCCAGTGCAGGATGGCGCACGTGAGGGGGGGGGGAGGGGGGCGGACAGAGGGTGTGTGTGTGTGTATAGAGCTGCTGTGTTGTGTGTGTGTGTGTGTGTGTATAGAGCTGCTGTGTTGTGTGTGTGTGTGTGTATAGAGCTGCTGTGTTGTGTGTGTGTGTGTATAGAGCTGCTGTGTTGTGTGTGTGTGTGTGTGTATAGAGCTGCTGTGTTGTGTGTGTGTGTGTGTGTGTGTATAGAGCTGCTGTGTTGTGTGTGTGTGTGTATAGAGCTGCTGTGTTGTGTGTGTGTGTGTGTATAGAGCTGCTGTGTTGTGTGTGTGTGTGTGTGTGTGTGTGTATAGAGCTGCTGTGTTGTGTGTGTGTGTGTGTATAGAGCTGCTGTGTTGTGTGTGTGTGTATAGAGCTGCTGTGTTGTGTGTGTGTGTGTGTGTGTGTATAGAGCTGCTGTGTTGTGTGTGTGTGTGTGTGTATAGAGCTGCTGTGTTGTGTGTGTGTGTGTGTGTGTGTGTGTGTGTATAGAGCTGCTGTGTTGTGTGTGTGTGTGTGTGTGGGCCGTCACTCCGCCTCAGGCCAATGAGAGGTGTGCGGGGGCGGGCGACCCAAGGGACCAATGAGATTTCCCCTAGGGACACCGGACATCCAGGCAGGCAAACATACTGTGCTTTCACTAATATAGTATAATATATATATATATATATATATATATATATATATATATATATAATCTTCTTCTCTCTGAAGAAGACCGTTTTAGTCGGAACGCGTTGGAGTGAGAGTCTGTGGAGTGGGACCCCTACCCTTTTCCATGACAGGAGGCCTTGGCTATCTGTAAATTGGCCTTTCACACCTACGCTTTAATGGTGATGTATTTACATCTTTAATACTCGAGCATTTATTGCCTCCATTTCTGCAATTACTATTTTACAACAACAGCTATCTCCTTACGTTATGTGCACAAATCTGTAGTGTGTGTAGAGGTATATGTGCATGCTTGGATCAGAGCTGCTTGTGTGGAGAGGTATATGAGCATGCTTGGATCAGAGCTGCTTGTGTGTAGAGGTATATGTGCATGCTTGGATCAGAGCTGCTTGTGTAGAGGTATATGTGCATGCTTGGATCAGAGCTGCTTGTGTGGAGAGGTATATGTGCATGCTTGGATCAGAGCTGCTTGTGTGTAGAGGTATATGTGCATGCTTGGATCAGAGCTGCTTGTGTGTAGAGGTATATGTGCATGCTTGGATCAGAGCTACTTGTGTGTAGAGGTATATGTGCATGATTGGATCAGAGCTGCTTGTGTGTAGAGGTATATGTGCATGCTTGGATCAGAGCTGCTTGTGTGGAGAGGTATATGTGCATGCTTGGATCAGAGCTGCTTGTGTGTGTAGAGGTATATGTGCATGCTTGGATCAGAGCTGCTTGTGTGTAGAGGTATATGTGCATGCTTGGATCAGAGCTGCTTGTGTGTAGAGGTATATGTGTATGCTTGGATCAGAGCTGCTTGTGTGTAGAGGTATATGTGCATGCTTGGATCAGAGCTGCTTGTGTGTAGAGGTATATGTGCATGCTTGGATCAGAGCTGCTTGTGTGTAGAGGTATATGTGCATGCTTGGATCAGAGCTGCTTGTGTGTAGAGGTATATGCGCATGCTTGGATCAGAGCTGCTTGTGTGGAGAGGTATATGCGCATGATTGGATCAGAGCTGCTTGTGTGTAGAGGTATATGCGCATGCTTGGATCAGAGCTGCTTGTGTGTAGAGGTATATGTGCATGATTGGATCAGAGCTGCTTGTGTGGAGAGGTATATGTGCATGCTTGGATCAGAGCTGGAGTGTGTGTAGAGGTATATGTGCATGCTTGGATCAGAGCTGCTTGTGTGTAGAGGTATATGTGCATGCTTGGATCAGAGCTGCTTGTGTGTAGAGGTATATGTGCATGCTTGGATCAGAGCTGCTTGTGTGTAGAGGTATATGTGAATGCTTGGATCAGAGCTGCTTGTGTGTAGAGGCATATGTGCATGCTTGGATCAGAGCTGCTTGTGTGTAGAGGTATATGTGCATGATTGGATCAGAGCTGCTTGTGTGGAGAGGTATATGTGCATGCGTGGATCAGAGCTGCAGTGTGTGTAGAGGTATATGTGCATGCTTGGATCAGAGCTGCAGTGTGTGGAGAGGTATATGTGCATGCTTGGATCAGAGCTGCTTGTGTGGAGAGGTATATGTGCATGCTTGGATCAGAGCTGCTTGTGTGTAGAGGTATATGTGCATGCTTGGATCAGAGCTGCTTGTGTGTAGAGGTATATGTGCATGCTTGGATCAGAGTTGCAGTGTGTGTAGAGGTATATGTGCATGCTTGGATCAGAGCTGCTTGTGTGTAGAGGTATATGTGCATGCTTGGATCAGAGCTGCTTGTGTGTAGAGGTATATGTGCATGCTTGGATCAGAGCTGCTTGTGTGTAGAGGTATATGTGCATGCTTGGATCAGAGCTGCAGTGTGTGTAGAGGTATATGTGCATGCTTGGATCAGAGCTGCTTGTGTGTAGAGGTATATGTGCATGCTTGGATCAGAGCTGCTTGTGTGTAGAGGTATATGTGCATGCTTGGATCAGAGCTGCTTGTGTGTAGAGGTATATGTGCATGCTTGGATCAGAGCTGCTTGTGTGGAGAGGTATATGTGCATGCTTGGATCAGAGCTGCTTGTGTGTAGAGGTATATGTGCATGCTTGGATCAGAGCTGCTTGTGTGTGTAGAGGTATATGTGCATGCTTGGATCAGAGCTGCTTGTGTGTAGAGGTATATGTGCATGCTTGGATCAGAGCTGCTTGTGCTGGTGATTACTTTGCTGTTCTTTGCCTCACGGAATACATGTTTGGTAGATGTCAGTCCCCCTCCTCTTTTATCAATTTTTCTTCCCTTGTTTTTAACCCACAGTAATACATTTGTATTGTTATCACTTTCTTGGCATGCCCGTGTGCTTCTTCATAAGGATGCTTTTTTCGTTGTAATACATATCCATTATCCTTTAGCACCACTGTCCATTGTTATTATATCATAAATCAAGACAGTTTCTGGGCAACAGTGACGCACTGTGTTGATGCGGTATACTTTGTGTCACATTATATATATATATATATATATATATATATAATCAAAAAATAAATAGACTATACCGTTCTGTGGCTAACGAAATGCTTTTATTTGTGCGAGCTTTCGAGATACGCTGATCTCTTCTTCTGGCGGTGTTACAATGAATGAAGCAAGCAAAGGGTATACTTAAAAACAGTGTCTCTTGGAATGTTATCTGTGCTTGTCTCTTCCCCCCCCCCCCTTGTGTGAATGTGATTTATGGCTAGAGGTGTTAAATGGTTCCTGAAAGTTAGTGATGTAAGAGTGTGTGTGTGTGTGTGTGTGTGTGTGTATCTGTGTGAATATAAATGAATGGAGAGCCCACAGTTTATACAGTGCTTTACAAAAGGTGTGTGTGTGGAGTGGGAGTTAATATAAATTGTGTAGGTAGGTGTGGAAATGTGAGAGATTGTAGCAAAACTAAAAGTGTGTGTAGATACTATGTGGTCCCTATTGGTGTATAGGGATGGAAAAACAAGGAGTATTTGTATGTGTAAGAGACAGCTGTGTGTGCATACATATAGCACAGTATGTACAGACATGGCCTTTAGCGCTCATGGGAAGAGAGTTCACTTGTGTCAGTAATGACTCATAAAATTTCGATCTCTGTTTAGGCCACCGCTAAGTGTCCCGAACAGTTGCATATATTTCTATTCGTGCAACCATCTCTATTTCGGTGTTTTAAGATTAACTTTGAGTATGGCAACCCCCAGATCGTCCATCTTATGGACAGAGTCAGAGAAATGTTCGCCGACAGGACTGTCTCTTGTTCCGCGTGTGATGCTGTGCGATACAGGTTCATTCTCTTGTTTAGCCCCTGCCCCGTCTCACCTATGTAGTAGCAGCCCCCTGGACATTTCATGCACATGATGAGGAACACGACATTGCTGGAGGAACAGGTGAACCTTCCTCTGATTTTGTATTCCCGATTCCTGTGTGGTATTTGTATTGTGTCCGCTGTGTAGAGTATTGCGCAGGTTTTGCATCTTGCGTCCTGGCCTGGCATATATATAATTATATATATATATATTCCACAGAAGCAGCCGGCACTCCAGTTGCATGTAGAAAAAATTGGGTGCTTGTCCCATAAAGCAATAATAAACCACACGATTCCGTTTGAAGCACGAGATCAGGAGACAGCACTCTGGTAAGTTTGATCACAAGTTTTTGTACTGAAAAAGACACATAAACCGACGTGTCACGACAGGTGACTCTGCGCGTATTCTGACAGGCCGAGATGGCGTTTGCAGGGAGCTCGGGCGGTGGTAACATCTCTGCGGTGGCGCGGTCCGGATCCCAATACGTTCGCCGCGGAACCCGCTCTGGGCTTCAGTGTAAGTCTCCGTCTCCCCCTGTCAGCCTCAGGCAGCTGTTTAGCTATATTTTTAGCCAATCCAGGATTCCTTTATCCCGTTTTATTGAACACTGTCTTCCTTTTTATTATTTTATATACCGTTTGTCATGTTGTTTATAGATTTAGTTTCATTTAGTTATATTTGATTATTCATGTGGTTTGTGTTCATTGTAACCGAACCCGGATCTGTGACGCATATGTACTGAGGTGGGGTTGGATCCCCTCGGTTATTTCTTGTTTTATTAATAAATAATTTACTATATTTTAATCTCTGGTGCGCATTGTGTGCATTTTTCTTCTTGTCTGCACAGTGCTTCAGATTCTGCATCTGAAAAAATGCCGGTGGATCGGGATGTGAGGTAGGGAAGTGACGTCCGCGCCGGAACGTTATTGCCACGCCTCCAAATATTCATTGCCACGCCCCCAAATCGCGCCCGCTGCATACCCTGCAAAGCCATTAAAAAGCTCAGGCTTCAGCAAGTGTATTGCAGCGTGTGTGCGCCTTCCCTCCGTCTGAAATACTATAGACCAGGCCTGCACAACTCGTAAAGCGAGAAGGGCCAAAATGCTCCAAGGAAAAAAAATTTGGGCCGCACGGGTAAAATCATCATCATCATCTCTCCTCCAGCACCTCTCATCATCATCCTCATATCTCCCCCAGAACCCCTCACTATCAACCTTTGCGATACTCCCCATCTATCTCTCATACCCCCATCTCTCCCCCTCACCCACACATAATACTCCCTCTCCACAAACACACAATACCCCACTGCACACCACACACATCCCACGCCCCCTGCACCTCACATCACTCTCCCCCCCTGCACCTCACATCACTCTCCCCCCCTGCACCTCACACCACTCTCCCCCCCTGCACCTCACATCACTCTCCCCCCCTGCACCTCACATCACTCTCCCCCGCTGCACCTCACATCACTCTTCCCCCCTGCACCTCACATCACTCTTCCCCCCTGCACCTCACATCACTCCCCCCCCTGAACCTCACACCACTCTCCCCCCCCTGCACCTCACATCACTCTCCCCCCCTGCAACTCACATCACTCTCCCCCCCTGCAACTCACATCACTCTCCCCCCTGTACCTCCAATCACCCCCCCTGCACCTCCAATCACCCCCCCTACACCTCCAACAACCCTCCCCTGCACCTCCAATAACCCCCCCTGCACCTCCAATGACCCCCCCTGCACCTCCAATGACCCCCCCTGCACCTCCAATAACCCCCCCTGTACCTCCAATAACCCCACCACACCTCCAATGACCCCCACACCTCCAATCACCCCCCCTGCACCTCAATCACCCCCCCTGCACCTCAATCACCCCCCCTGCACCTCCAACCACCCCCCCTGAACCTCCAATCACCCCCCCTGAACCTCCAATGATCCCCCCTGCACCTCCAATGATCCCCCCTGCACCTCCAATCACCCCCCCCTGCACCTCCAATCACCCCCCCCCGCTGCACCTCCAATCACCCCCCCTGCACCTCCAATCACCCCCCTCTGCACCTCCAATCACCCCCCTGCACCTCCAATCACCCCCCCCTGCACCTCCAATCACCCCTGCACCTCACCCCCTACACCTCACCTCAATGCACCTCACCTCAATGCACCTCACATCACCCCCGGGACCGCGGGGAATCGCTGCCATTTTTTTTTTTTGAAGGTTTTTTTTTTAAAGTTTTTTTTTTTTAAATCTCATTGCGGGCCGCACAGAGAGGCCGGGCGGGCCGCACAGAGAGGCCTGGCGGGCCGCACAGAGAGGCCGGGCGGGCCGTACAGAGGGGGCCGCACAGAGAGGCGGGGCGGGCCGCACAGAGAGGCGGGGCGGGCCGCACAGAGAGGCGGGGCGGGCCGCACAGAGAGGCGGGGCGGGCCGCACAGAGAGGCCGGGCGGGCCGCACAGAGAGGCCGGGCGGGCCGCACAGAGAGGCCGGGCGGGCCGTACAGAGAGGCGGGGCGGGCCGCACAGAGAGGCCGGGCGGGCCGCACAGAGAGGCCGGGCGGGCCGCACAGAGAGGCCGGGCGGGCCGTACAGAGGGGGGGCGGGCCGCACAGAGAGGCGGGGCGGGCCGCACAGAGAGGCGGGGCGGGCCGCACAGAGAGGCGGGGCGGGCCGCACAGAGAGGCGGGGCGGGCCGCACAGAGAGGCGGGGCGGGCCGCACAGAGAGGCGGGGCGGGCCGCACAGAGAGGCCGGGCGGGCCGCACAGAGAGGCCGGGCGGACCGCACAGAGAGGCCGGGCGGGCCGCACAGAGAGGCCGGGCGGGCCGCACAGAGAGGCCGGGCGGGCCGCACAGAGAGGCCGGGCGGGCCGCACAGAGAGGCCGGGCGGGCCGCATGCGGCCCGCGGCCGTTATGTTGTGCAGGCCTGCTATAGACGCAGCCTTATCGACGCTTACTGAATAGGCCACTGTGTCTCTGTCTCTCTCTGTGTCTCTGTGTCTCTCTGTGTCTCTCAAATCAAAATCAGCTTTGTTGGCATGACAAAAGAACATTTCAGTATTGCCAAAGCGTGAGTAATAGGGGGTGTGGGACAATGATTACACGAATACTAGGGGGTACGGTTTAATGGTTATACAGTACATTACTTTTGTCTCTCTCTCATTCTCTGTCTCTCTCTCATTCTCTGTCTCTCTCTCATTCTCTGTCTCTCTCTCATTCTCTGTCTCTCTCTCATTCTCTATCTCTCTCTCTCATTCTCTGTCTCTCTCTCTCATTCTCTGTCTCTCTCTCATTCTCTGTCTCTCTCTCTCATCCCTGTATGATAGGTATGTTCCAACTCTATTTTTTGCTCTTCTTTTCCGTTTGAGAGGAGGGAGTCCCTCACCTCTTCAGCCACACACCAGGAACGCTGGATTGCTTACAGACGCTCGGAGAGGCGGATACAGTCGTGGATTGCAGGCACTGATTTATCTGGTAAGTACCGCAAACATGCTTGAACAAGGGCCGTAGACATTTTATTTGATGGTTTAGATTACCATTGTCTGTGGTTGTTAGTTATTGGTATTACAGTTTTTTGATGTTGTTACGAATCAAATACATTTTGAAGTAGTAATCCCCTCCGAACTGGGCATTCCTGGCCAATAATGCCCTGGCTGTAAGAGTTGAAGGGCCCAAGCAAAGCCCCCACCTCTATACACACTAACACTGCAGGGGCATCAGAGTGTCTTATTGTCATGGCAACAGGAGGTGTCACGTGATGTAATTTGTTTAATAAATTATTTTTTAAGGTGTCCCGGTTTTTCATTTTCGAAATCTGGTCACCCTATTCATCAAGCAGAAAAAGTGAAGAAACAATTGTAGTTTTGCTAATGGACGTCATTTTGGCATATCATTAGCTTTGAGGATACCCATTAATATGAAGAAAAGTAACAGCCATTCCCAATGTAGCCCCCCTTCCCTGGGCCAATCGCAGATCGGGCCCCCTCCTCTGTACTAGGGCCTGGCTACGTGTCTGAGTGTGGTGCATACCTGCTGGCAACAGGGGGGCCTGAGTCTCCCGCGATGGTATGGGGGATGATAGGATCAGGTTTCTGGGGTGAATGCCTTCGTCTCATTTAATGGTGCAGCACCTCCATCTCTGAGCCCCAGGAATACGGGTGGAATCCTTCCAGAGAGTCGTCCCCCCCCCCCCGGGGATGAGAGATTCCAGTCTCACACTGTATATCTTTAAAAGCAGCCGCAGCTCTTTATTCACAGCAGCAGAATAGCAGCAACAAGACTGTCAATCAGGTACAGGGTGTCTTCCTCCACACAGGACTGCTCTCCCTCAGGATGGTCTCTGTGTCCCTGCCACCACCCCAGGTCAAGGGCACCCAGGGTGGGGCTAGCTCTTCCCTCGCCCCCTAAACAGGGTGAGAGGAATTGGTCCACCTCCCTAAGTAAGGTTGCATCAGCTCTACTCAGAGGCTGATGGCTCCCCTTCTCCAACGGCCAATTGATATAGGCTCTCTCTGTCACCCTGGGCCAGCCAGGTGACAGACTCAGCAGACTCTAACTCTGGACTGAACTCTTAACTGTGTGTGTGTGTGTGTATAGAGCTGCTGTGTTGTGTGTGTGTGTGTGTGTGTATAGAGCTGCTGTGTTGTGTGTGTGTGTGTATAGAGCTGCTGTGTTGTGTGTGTGTGTGTGTGTGGGCCGTCACTCCGCCTCAGGCCAATGAGAGGTGTGCGGGGGCGGGCGACCCAAGGGACCAATGAGATTTCCCCTAGGGACACCGGACATCCAGGCAGGCAAACATACAGTGCTTTCACTAATATAGTATAAGATTAACTTTATTATATTTGTTGTTGTCATTATTATTATTGTTTACTGTTAGCTGGAGTATGGCTCACCCAAGAACCACTTCCCCCTGTATGGGGGTCAGACATAGTGCAGACTTGACCCCTGACATTTATAAAAAGATGTTGGAATATGTGACACTGCTGCTTAATAAACACAAACACAGGCGCGCCATGTATTGTTCTGACATTGGTTTATTACACAGAGACACGTCTTTATAGAGGGTTGTCACACTAACAGCCTGGAAGGGGTTAATGCAGGGTCACCAGCCCAGCCCCCCTCTCCTATGATTGGTTGCTGCTCTCGTACAGGAGCCGCGATTGGTCCCCTGTCAATGTCAGAAAAGGCGCGCCAGTTTTGCTGTCTCCATGGCGACCATGGCGGCCGCCGGAGATCGGCCTGCAGCGCGGCCCGGCTTCCAGGTTACCTCCCCGCCGGTGAAGATGTTAGCGGGGCGGCTGAGGGAATGCGTGCGGCGGCGGCCCGGTTCCTTCTGGCTGGAGAAAGGAGCCGGCGGGCTGGAGGTGGGCCTGGTGTGGATGCAGGGCCGGGTGCTGCACGTACGGCCCGAGCGCGGCGTCACCGTGCGGCTGAGCGACGACACTCACACCTTCACCGTGTGCGGGGCCGACCGGGTGCCCAAGGGCAAGCCCTGCCTGCAGCCAGGTAACCGGGGGGTCCGCACGCCCTGCCTGCAGCCAGGTAACCGGGGGGGTCCGCAAGCCCTGCCTGCAGCCAGGTAACCAGGGGGTCCGCAAGCCCTGCCTGCAGCCCGGTAACCGAGGGGTCCGCAAGCCCTGCCTGCAGCCCGGTAACCGGGGGGGTCCGCAAGCCCTGCCTGCAGCCAGGTAACCGGGGGGTCAGCAAGCCCTGCCTGCAGCCAGGTAACCGGGGGGGTCAGCAAGCCCTGCCTGCAGCCAGGTAACCGGGGGGGGTCCGCAAGCCCTGCCTGCAGCCAGGTAACCGGGGGTCCGCAAGCCCTGCCTGCAGCCAGGTAACCGGGGGGGTCCGCAAGCCCTGCCTGCAGCCAGGTAACCGGGGGGGTCAGCAAGCCCTGCCTGCAGCCAGGTAACCGGGGGGGGTCCGCAAGCCCTGCCTGCAGCCAGGTAACCGGGGGTCCGCAAGCCCTGCCTGCAGCCATGTAACCGGGGGGTCCGCAAGCCCTGCCTGCAGCCAGGTAACCGGGGGGTCCGCAAGCCCTGCCTGCAGCCACGTAACTGGGGGGTCCGCAAGCCCTGCCTGCAGCCAGGTAACCGGGGGGTCAGCAAGCCCTGCCTGCAGCCACGTAATCGGGGGGTCCGCAAGACCTGCCTGCAGCCAGGTAACCGGGGGGTCCGCAAGCCCTGCCAGCAGCCAGGTAACCGGGGGTCCGCAAGCCCTGCCTTCAGCCACGTATTTGGGGGGTCCGCAAGCCCTGCCTGCAGCCAGGTAACCGGGGGGTCCGCAAGCCCTGCCTGCAGCCAGGTAACCGGGGGGTCCGCGCGTGGCTATCACTGTCCTGCCTCACACGGGAGGAGGGCGCCATGATTTCTTCTCCCGCCCCCTAAACAGCAACACCAGCCTCTCACCCTCTCACCCTCTAGCGTCACCTAGATAGAAGCCAGGCAGATCACACTGGTTTTCTATGAATCGCAACTGATTTTAAAGTCCTGTTTATATCAGCAGTCAGGTCTGATATAAAACAGTAGTAATGTTTCCACCGCCAGTGTATGCAGTGCTGTACATAGAATGTTTGCAGGCGCGAGCCGCTACCCCATAGAGCTTACAATCTATGTCTGAAGCACTTATTCCCATGACCTGTTATTTGTAATTTATATGATTGTCACATGTATTACTGCTGGGAAGCGCTATGTACATTTAATGGCGCTATATAAAAAAAGAGATATGTAGCCCTTTTTCTGACACTCTAAGCGACTTCGGGTAACTGCGCGCACCTGCGGCTCCAGGAGATCTGAGCCTCCGCTAGCTGGGAGCCTGGGGTAACACTTATTAGCGCAGCGCCTCCACTTACCCAGGATCACCGTCATGTAAGATTCCCCTGGGCAAGAAACACACCGATACAATGCGTGCAACCAACTTTACTATGTGCAATAATAAACTTATACTCTATATGAACCGTGGCAATAACCCAATATGCATACACTTATCTTATAACACTATACTTATACTCTATCATACCCTAACACCGCTAACGGATAATGTCCTTCTAACATCAGTGGCTCGGCCACACCCCTAGGGAATATTGTCCTGAACAATAGTGGCTCAGCCACGCTCTTATGAGTGTCTCTATCCCGTCACCGCGTGCCCCACACACCGTGTCCGTGTAATAGTACGATAGCGGTGTGTACTCGCTAGTGTCTCCCTATAGTTATGCCTAAGGCGGGATCAGCGCCTGTTGACCGGTGTTGGTGCACTTGACGTATCTACTACCTTCCGGTCACGGCGGTGACCGGTAATACTTGGAAAAGGATCAGCCGAATCCTTGCTTGTCTGGGATGTCCGCAGTGCAGCTGTCTGGTCCCAAGCAGCTCACCAGCAAACCTGCTCCGCACGCTTGTCCCTAACTGTGTACACAGTAAGGTGACTGATCGCTAGCACTATGGCCGTCCCTGCAGCACAGCAGCACACTGTGACTCAGGGGTTTCTCCTAAGGGCCTGCGGGGTAAAGCTAGCCTATGCAGGCGGGTCACGGACCCCCTGCACGCATACACCCTCCTCCGTTACCTTCCAGATCCCCTCTGACTAGCCTCTCCCCCACGCTTCCCTTTCCTCCTCCCGTAATTCTAGCCTTCCGATTGGCTCCTCAAGTCAGGTGACTGCCCAGGAGCTCATGGGAGTTGTAGTTCCTCAGCGGAGCTTCTCTGCCTTGAGCTGCACAGACTCACAGCTATTGCATCAGCGCAGACCTCCACATGACTCTCCTGAACAGTCAAAACACCAACTGAACACACATATGAGGCTCCTACCACATCCCTACACATACATCTATTATTTGGTGCCTGCGGCACAGGGAGATAACGTGACTTGCTCAAGGTCACAAGGTATGGGGGGGGGGATTGAGTGTGTGTGGGGGGGGGATTGAGTGTGTTTGTGTGTGGGGGGGTGTGTGTTTGTGTGTGGGGGGGTGTGTGTTTGTGTGTGGGGGGGATTGTGTGTGTTGGGGGGGGAGATTGAGTGTGTGGGGGGGATTTTGTGTGTGTGTGGGGGGGGGATTGTGTGTGTGTGGGTGGGGGATTGAGTGTGTGTGGGGGGGATTGAGTGTGTGTGGGGGGGGTTGAGTGTGTGTGTGGGGGGGGGGGGTTGAGTGTGTGTGTGTGTGGGGGGGTTGAGTGTATGTGTGGGGGGGGGTTGAGTGTGTGTGTGGGGGGGGGTTGAGTGTGTGTGTGGGGGGGGGCTTGAGTGTGTGTGTGGGGGGTGGGTTGAGTGTGTGTGGGGGGGATTGTGTGTGTGTGGGGGGATTGAGTGTGTGTGTGTGTGTGTGGGGGGGATTGAGTGTGTGTGTGGGGGGGGGGATTGAGTGTGTGTGTGTGTGTGTGGGGGTTGAGTGTGTGTGGGGGGGATTGAGTGTGTGGGGGGGGGATTGAGTGTGGGGGCGGGGATTGAGTGTGTGTGGGGGGGGATTGAGTGTGTATGTGTGTGGGGGGGATTGTGTGTGTGTGTGGGGGGGGGGATTGTGTGTGTCGGGGGGGGAGATTGAGTGTGTGGGGGGGATTTTGTGTGTGTGTGTGGGGGGGGGATTGTGTGTGTGTGGGGGGGATTGAGTGTGTGTGGGGGGGGTTGAGTGTGTGTGTGTGGGGGGGTTGAGTGTGTGTGGGGGGGGGTTGAGTGTGTGTGTGGGGGGGGGGTTGAGTGTGTGTGTGGGGGGGGGGTTGAGTGTGTGTGTGGGGGGGGGGTTGAGTGTGTGTGTGGGGGGGGGTTGAGTGTGTGTGTGGGGGTGGGTTGAGTGTGTGTGGGGGGGGATTGTGTGTGTGTGGGGGGATTGAGTGTGTGTGTGTGTGTGGGGGGGGATTGAGTGTGTGTGTGGGGGGGGGGGATTGAGTGTGTGTGTGTGTGGGGGGGTTGAGTGTGTGTGGGGGGGATTGAGTGTGTGGGGGGGATTGAGTGTGGGGGCGGGGATTGAGTGTGTGTGGGGGGGGGGATTGAGTGTGTATGTGTGTGGGGGGGATTGTGTGTGTGTGGGGGGGGGGGATTGAGTGTGATTGGGGGGATTGAGTGTGTGCGTGGGGGGATTGCGTGTGTGTGTGTAGGGGGGGGAATTGAGAGTGTGTGTGTGTGGGGGGGGATTGTGTGTATGGGGGGGGATTGAGTGTATGTTTGTGTGGGGGGGATTGAGTGTGTGTGTGTGGGGGGGATTGAGTGTGTGCGGGGGGGATTGTGTATGGGGGGGGATTGAGTGTGTTTGTGTGTGTGGGGGGGGGTGTGTTTGTGTGTGGGGGGATTGTGTGTGTGTGGGGGGATTGAGTGTGTGTGTGTGTGTGTGTGTGTGTGTGTGGATTGTGTGTGGGGATTGTGTGTGTGTGTGTGGGGAGGGGGGAGTGTGTGTGTGTGTGTGTGTGTGTGTGGGGGGGGGGGATTGTGTGTGTGTGTATGTGGTGTGTATGTGGTGATTGATTGAGAGAGAGAGTGTGTGTTGTATTGCAGTGGTGCGCAAACTGGTGGGGGGCAATAAGGCGCAAGATTTAGGGGGGCGCAGGCGACGTGCGGCGAAATCTGGGTGCGCGGGCCGGCAGACGCTTTGCGCCGGAGGATGAAAAAGCTGTACGCGAGGGGCGGCCAATAAGATGTGCACGGGCGGGCAGCCGAATATGTGTGCGGGTGGCTGAACAAGATAGTGCAGGTGGCGGCCTCGTGATGGTGTGTGCGCACGCGCGCAGGTGCTTCGGGGGTACGGGGAGGAGCACGCCCGAGCACGGTGAAGTCAAACGCCCCTCCCGGTGTCTGCCCTGCAATAGCGCTGTGTTCCTGCTCTCCTCCGCTGGCAACCTGCTTCGCTGCGATCCTCTGCGAGGGAAAGGGTCGGCTGCCACTGTATCAATCACACTATGAATGTACAGAAATAATAAAAAAAAAGTGAAAACATTGAAAACGGAAAAAAAATAATAATAATAATGTAGGTAGGAGTGTGGATGACAATGGGGATAGCAAGCCAAAGAGCAGGGAGGGGAAGGTAGAAACAAAAAGGGGGGGAGAGGGAAGGGAGGTAGCAAAGAGGTGGATGAATGCCCCCCAAAAGTATTGCCTTTGTGCACGTACGCTCTCCCAAGCTCGGCGCTTGGGGAGACAAACAAAACTGACTTTGAAGTGCACTCAGCAGAAGTCAATGCACACACACAGCCACACACAGCCACACACAGCCACACACAAATAGCCCCGATCCACGTTTGCAAAATGATGCAGGACACCCTGCGCTCAGGCTTGGAGAGTTGGTGATGTCACCGCTCTCAGCGGCAGCGTGGACGCAGCCTAATTTTGCAAGCGCGAGCTGTTGAAATATGTAAGTATTTATAGACATATTTGGATTTATATTGTATACCGTTTAATAAAGGTTTTTTTTTTTTTTTCATGTGATTTTGATTACGTCAGGCAGGGGGGCCCGAGAAATTTTATGGATGAAAAGGGGGGCTCGGCATAAAAAGTTTGCTCACCCCTGCACTAAGCTGCACTTTCAGCTCATAGACCTCACATTATAAACGTGTAATTATAGTCTCACCTTAATGTAGTGTAAAAGAAAATGATGTACAGATTTGGTCGCATCTATTAACGCAGGTTAACGGTGGCAGAACGTTAACGCAGCTCTATTTAAACAAATGGCACAGCGCTATATTTCTTAAATGGGTGCAATTTATTGCATTATTTGTGTAATCTTATCAGGTGGTACAGGCATACCCCGCATTCACGTACACAATGGGACCGGAGCATGTATGTAAAGTGAAAATGTACTTAAAGTGAAGCACTCCCTTTTCCCCACTTATCGATGCATGTACTGTACTGCAATCCTCATATACGCGCATAACTGATGTAAATAACACATGTGTAACAGTCTCTACAGTCTCCCCGCTTGCGCACAGCTTTGGTACAGGTAGGGAGCCGGTATTGCTGTTCAGGACGTGCTGACAGGCGCATGCGCGAGCTGCCGTTTGCCTATTGGGTGATATGTCCTTACTCGCGAGTGTACTTAAAGTGAGTGTCCTTAAACCGGGGTATGCCTGTACACTTGTACAGGAAATCCTAAAGTTGATGTCCCTGGGGCAGCTGAGGGATTTTCACCCATTCAGTCCTGGAGGGTCCTGCGCCCCCCTCCTGCATTTCCTAATCATGTGTTCGCTCCTTAGGCCTCGGATATTTTATTTATTTATAAAATGTTTTACCAGGAAGGAAGCAATACTTGAAAATGAGAGGTAACTCTCAATGTATGTCCTGGGCACAGAGTTATGATGACAGATACATGGTTACAAATCCATAGTTACATTAAGTGAACAGGGTATACATTATATACAAGACATTGCATGCACAGTTAGAGATAATATATATTATAGGCGCATGTAACCGTTACAGACCAGATTAAAATGTGAGACAGCTTTAGTTTTGAAAGCACTTAGACTGGTAGCATCTGCAAGAGTCTCTGGTAGGTTGTTCCAGTTTTGGGGTGCATGGTAAGGCCGTGATTATACCCGAAGCGGCGGAGCGCAGAACGTTGTGCGCCACCAAAACAAATAAAAGTTTTCCTGTGAGCGCACACTAAGAATGGGTGACCAACGAGGCGGCCAAGTGCGCAAATTTTCGAACAGATCCAAGAATTTTATTTTCTGAAGCGATGGCAGCGTCATGTGAGCGGTTCAGCCAATGAGAGTGAACCACTCACGTGACATCATGGCCTCGCCTCCCGATGCCTCCTGCCTGCAGTGCAAGTTTCGGGCAGCGCATCGCATTGAGGTAGCGTGCGTGTCACGCCGCCGGTGGTATTAATGAAGGCCTATGAGGAGGAACGGACGGATACTTTGTTGAACCTTAGGACCATGAGCAGTCTGTTGGAGTCTGATCTCAGATGATAAGTGCTACACGTGGTAGGGGTGAGGAGCTTGTTCAGATAGGTGGGTAGCTTGCCGAGAAAGTATTTGAAGGCAAGACAGGAAAGATGAACTTTGCGCCTAGACTCTAGTGATGACCAATCTAGTTCTTTGAGCATTTCGCAGTGATGTGTGTTGTCGTTGCATTGGAGGACAAAGCGACATTGAATTGTAGAGGGTATCAAGGTTGCTAAGGTGGGTTTGGGGTGCTGTGCCATATACTACAGTATGTCCCCATAGTCGATAATTTGCATTGGCTTCTGCTGTGTGATATAGTGCGTGTGCGACAGAGCACATAGCGTTGTGCGCGCCTGTCGCCTGAGCGATCTGTGGACTTTAGATCGCTCGTGACGGGGAGGCGTGGCCGTGACATCACTAGGCCTTCCCTAATGTCTCTCACGGGAGACCAGGAGATTTTACAATTATTTTTACCGGGATCATTCGCTAGGCAAACAAGGTGGTAAGAACAAAATGCAGTTTATTCGGGTAAACCCGCGTACAACACAATGAATACACAAAATACAGCTAAAAGCACACTTGCTGGGGGTGAAATCTAGGCTCTACTAGGTGTAGGGCGAATGCTTCGGTACGCTTAACCTGACCGGGATATACACCCGGGCTTTCTGGTCCTCTTTTTGGCTTCAGTTCCTAGCCGCGACCGCTACGTTCCAAATGAGAACTTGAACTTCACGTCTGACTTAGTCTCTGCAGGGCAGACTTTTCCTAGCTTCAAAACCAAGCCGGTTGCTCTGGTATTCGTGACAGCAACTTTGAAAAGTCCGCCCTAGCTTCATCGACACAAGTCACTAGATCGTCTGGTTCTCTGACTGGGGTTTTCTCCTTACATACCCTCCACTGTTCTATGTTCAGCATGGAGGAAGGAGCGACCAATTGGAGCATGGGAAACCCTGCCGCCAACCGATAAGAATAGGGGCTCGTCCTTTGACTGACGCCAGAGGAGGGGACGGGCTAAGCCGGCTTGGGATGACCCGTGGGCGGGACATACGGATTGACCAATGGGAAAACGCGCCGACATTTTGCTGCTTCCCCTAGTCAACCCCTTGTCACCTACTGGGCAGACTCCACTGAGTCTGGCAGATCAGAGTGTCCTCCCCGCAGGGGGTCTCTGTTCTCCGGACCCAGTACTAAGCCCTGCCCTGGCCACTTCACACCCCGACACCTCTCAACATCCCTTCTCCTCTCCGATGTCTATGCAGACTTCCCGGCACCTATATGGATGCCTGAGCTGGCTGAATAGACATTTATAGTAAAAGCACATGTAACGGTATTTCTGGCCCGGCCTGACTCACCCAATCTCACATTGGCCCCTGTGGTCTAACCGTTCCCCATTACAGTGTGATAGTGTCTGGTGGTGCACCTGTTGGCAACAGGACTCCTGAGTCTCCCGCATGATGGTGTGTGGGGAGGACCCGTCCAGACAGGCAGCTGAGGTAGTGTGCGGAGTCCTACCTAGTTCCAGTGCAGCGCCTCCACCTCATCAGGGTCCCTTCGGTCACTTGAGGATGGTCCTGACGAGGAACTCCTCTGTGGTGCTCCTCTCTGTACATTCACTCCACACATGTACACGAGAGGGTTTGTGATTAAGAGCATCTTTATTGGTTGAGGTGGGCTAACTGCCCCTCGCAGTAGTTTCTCTAGCCACTCATTGTCCCTCAGTGCTTCCCTTTGAAAGGTGTAATTCTCCTTTAATAGGGATTCCCAATCCCAGCCGGGATGTCTTTACCCTGTGCCAGGTCCCTGGACACAGTCTTCCTGTTCAGCTACTATAACATAACTCTCGCAGACTATTCAGAACTCCTACAGAACTCAGGACTCAGATAGAACTAACTATTAGACACAGTGCTGTGCCTTATGTACACTCTGGAAGCTGACACACCTCTGACATCACTAACCATGGAATCAGAGCATGTGACCACTCCCATCCATACACAGGGCACCCCACCAGGGTGTGAGGGCAAACCTCCATAATTACTGCTGGCATGCCCACAACTTACCAGGCCTTACTGTCAGCAGGAGAGATGACTGTAGCCATTTTACATGACCGCTACATTCTCCCCCTGGTGAATCCCATCGCCCTCGCTGGGACCTAAATTTAAATGCCTTCTTCCAGGAAGCACTGTAACACATAACACATAATTGTTAACCTCACAGATTGTCCATTATACAAAAAAAAATGACCACAGTGACATCTCGCCAAGCCCGCCCCGACCAGCAGCCACGAGCCCGCAAAATGCCTTAGTACCCCCTAATAATAGTGGCTCGGGTCAGGTTTCTTAACCTCTCTACCACCCATGTCCAGGACCGTGACATGATAGTGCCTAGGCAGTCCCCTCTCGGGCCTATAGGTCACCCTGTGTTTGTGTATATTCCTCCCTATACTCCACACTCGCATCAGGTGATCTATTCTGTCCTCTGCCCTCCTTCCAGTAACGTCACTCCCCTTATTGACTAGGTACATCTCGATGGTTTCCCTAAGCCACCTTTCCCTGTTCTCTTCTATCTCCTCCATGAGGGGTTCAGGGACATAAGGGTACTCCAACCCGTGGGAAGACTTGTATCGAGCCATTATTGCCCGTTCCGCTCTACTGATCCTAATTAGGTCAGCCCTACCTGCCCTCCCAGGTAGCACCCATGACAGGGGTTCGTCAGGATCCACAGGGTCTGACAGTGTATCGGGACCCATGGGCTCTATCTCCCTGTGCTCAATCTTATACCACCGTTCCTGCAGCTCTCTGTCTCGCTGTTCAGGGGTGAATTCTCCCTTGGCCCACCAAAAGTCAACTACATCCTCCCTTCTAATAAGGAATCGCGTACGATCCATCCAGGCCGCATAACCTTCAAAGAGGGGGGCCCACCAACGGTGTTCCTTGAACCTATGTGAATCCCCTGAGTCACTCTCTTCCGCATCCCCCCATGAGAATACCCCCGATGTCCGTGCTGACCGTGGTACGGACCACCGTGATGATCCCAGGGCCTTGTCCTCTGTTTTATTGGTCACAGGAGGCAACCACCGGCCTACCGCGGCCTTGCCTAATTCTCCCCCTCCACGAGAAATGCCCTCCGTAGCGCAACTGCGCTGTCGTTCACCAGTCCGTCTCTCCTCCCCCCCCAAAGGTATGTCCACAAGTTCCAGACTAGGCGGGGACCCCGGGGAACATGTGATGGGGGCAGGGGTTTTACCTAGGGCGTGGGGTTGGGCGTAGGGGCAAGATGGGATACGCCACGGGACTACGACCCGTTCCCGGCTGTCCATGGACTGCTCCAAGGAGGATAGCTCACCCTCATCCGTCTGCGGGTCTCCCATCCAGCTCTTGGGCCCTTGAGGTGATCGGGGACATTCACCCGATCGCCGAAGCGTTGCTGCATCTTTCCCGTCTATTCCGCCGTCGCCACCGGAAATGATGTCCTCACCGAAACCGGAAGCGCCGCCATCTTGGGTGGGACCCCCATGCGGGATCTCTTCCTCGATGACGACATCCGGAAGCTCCGCCGTCGTCTCCACCGGAAGTGGTATCTCCTCCGCACGTGCGTCTTGGGCCTGGCACGGCCTTGTTTCCGCTACACCGTCTACCGGAGCAAGGTAAGTGAGTGGCTTTCTCTTACCATTCCGCAGGGGTGTAGGCGTCTCTCGCCCGTCGCCACCATGTCCTGAGGCGGAGGGACTCCGTCTCTCGGCTCGCCGATCTGCGGGGGACGCCCTGCTTTCCAGGCTGCTACTCACACTACGGGGTGTCGTCCTCCCCGGTTCTGTCCTGGGCCTCGATTTCACCTCCGCTAGCTCGCGGAGATCCTCATCCGAGTATTCTGCCTTCCCCGACTTAGGGGTCACCGATCGGGGCGATAGTCTTTTCTCAGTGCGGTCGGGGAGTGACCCGACCGTCTCGGTTGCTGCTGACCCAGCCGATTTAATCGACTCCAGTCCCCTTTCTCCGGGACTTGCACGATTGATCCACAGTGCACCAGGGGACTCGGCGGAGCGCCTAGCCGTATCCCCCGGGGGGTCAGCAGATTGGATCGGAATGAACGTCGGCATTGGCCATAAGTATAGTGTCCCGCATTGTGGGCAGCGTGCCGCCGTGTTAACAATGCCTTCGGGCAGCCCGCATTGTAGGCAGAGCCCGACCACCGTCTCGGTGTTAGCCACCCTGACTACCAGTACCCCGCCGGGTACCGAGTAGGGCTGGGTGGATACCATAGTTCCCACAGTGGAGGAGCAGGCCATTCTTTTGGTAGGGACCACTTTCAGTATGGGTCTCTCCAGGTCAGTGGTTCCTCGCAACTGACCGGTAGAAGCTTCTGGGCCAGCCACTTCCTGCTTCGGCTCCTCCTTCCGCTGGCATAGCTGGAACCCGCCCCCAGGGGTTGCAATTATGGGCGGATCCCACAGGGGAATAGCATGCCCCTTAATTAAGGCCGCGCCTTTCTCAGTCCTGGTGGGCGCGGTCTGCGTTTTCGCGCCAATTTCCTCATCAGAGTGGGATTCTTGGGCCGCGGCTAGTTCCCGCCTTCTCCTGGCAGCTGCTTTTCGTGCAAAATATCCCTCCTTTTTGCACGTTACCTCTGCGGCCGGAACTACTTCTTGTAGTGGCGCCGTCTGGATATCAGTCCCTGGGCCCAGTGGGTGCATTCCCACAGGCCATAATTGAAAGTCACTCCCCCTGGTGGAAATCAGGGGAGGGTCCCATAGACTAAGCGGTTGACTCAGCACAGGGGCCGAGTGAGTCACTGTCCATGAAGGCGCAGTCGTAGCTTTCGCGCCATACCCCCCATCAGGGCGGGGCTCTGCTGTTCGCGCCATTCCCGGCCAGCTTTTTGCAAGTTCTGTATCAGCCATTTTCTCTGCGACTGGCCCATGCGGTCTCCCTAGCAAGCGGGAACCGCCATTTTGGGTGGCTTTTAAGCCCGAAATGTCAGTTTGTTTGCTCTTCTCGCTGGGTTCCCCCCCAGTTATCACAATGTCCTCACACTCTTCAAGGGTGGCCCCTCGGTGTCCCAGACAGGACAAAAACGGGGCAGCCACAGCCTTCGCTCCACTCCAGAGCAGATTAGTTAGAGACAGCTCAGCGACAGTTTGCTCTTCAGTGGGGCGCACGCCATGGGTGCCTTCCCCATCAGCCTCTGGTCGCCATTTTGGGCTCTCCGCACCACGCGGATCCTCCATTCCTTGGATTGTCACGCTCTCGTACCAATTATCATACATGGGGCTCCGCTCTGCGGGGCAGCCACCACACCAGTACAATAAAGATTGCTCAGATGCACCACCACATGTGTACCTGATCTAGGCTGGACTCATGTTGCACTACCTCAGGCTAGGCTCACTCTCTCAGTGTCTGCTGTAACTCCTTCCTCCCAGTCTGTGCTCCCTATGGTAAGTGTCTGGAATGGGCTAGAGTACTCTGGCTCTGCCATGCAGTACTTGGGGCGTCTACCTCTCTTGGTCAGCCTAGCGCAGACCCTCTCCAGGATTCCTGACCACGTTAACAGGCTATCCCTTCTGGCGTCCTACCAACTAGCACTACCTCAAAGTGACTCGGTCAGCTATAGCCCGGCTCCAGACCCCTCACTCCTTTCAGGCCCCTAGGTCGTCCCTGCGAACTGACAATACCCTGTCAGCCCCTGACCACCCCTAGGTCCGTCCCTACGCAGCACAGAGTGGCAGCAGACGCTCTCCCTGTTTCCCAGTGTGCCTAGCTAGAGCCTGTCCTGTTGACAGATCTGATCTCAGCAGCTCGCCTCCAAATGTAACGGTATTTCTGGCCCGGCCTGACCCACCCAATCTCACATTGGCCCCTGTGGTCTAACCGGTCCCCATTACAGTGTGATAGTGTCTGGTGGTGCACCTGTTGGCAACAGGACTCCTGAGTCTCCCGCATGATGGTGTGTGGGGAGGACCCATCCAGACAGGCAGCTGAGGTAGTGTGCGGAGTCCTACCTAGTTCCAGTGCAGCGCCTCCACCTCATCAGGGTCCCTTCGGTCACTTGGGGATGGTCCTGACGAGGAACTCCTCTGTGGTGCTCCTCTCTGTACATTCACTCCACACATGTACACGAGAGGGTTTGTGATTAAGAGCATCTTTATTGGTTGAGGTGGGCTAACTGCCCCTCGCAGTAGTTTCTCTAGCCACTCATTGTCCCTCAGTGCTTCCCTTTGAAAGGTGTAATTCTCCTTTAATAGGGATTCCCTATCCCAGCCGGGATGTCTTTACCCTGTGCCAGGTCCCTGGACACAGTCTTCCTGTTCAGCTACTATAACATAACTCTCGCAGACTATTCAGAACTCCTACAGAACTCAGGACTCAGATAGAACTAACTATTAGACACAGTGCTGTGCCTTATGTACACTCTGGAAGCTGACACACCTCTGACATCACTAACCATGGAATCAGAGCATGTGACCACTCCCATCCATACACAGGGCACCCCACCAGGGTGTGAGGGCAAACCTCCATAATTACTGCTGGCATGCCCACAACTTACCAGGCCTTACTGTCAGCAGGAGAGATGACTGTAGCCATTTTACATGACCGCTACACACAAATGAAATAAAACATACTCTAATACATAGGATAACTTGGGCAGACTCATAGCTGTAAGGGAAATAGGACTGGGATATCTGGGCTTGAAAATCAGGAGTCACTGGGCAGCCCTGGTGTAATTCAACCCACGTACTGGCAAATCATGCCTGCACGCCAGGGAGAATTAGGAGACTACTGATATCTTTGCCCCCCCAAACTCCTGCAAACAACATGATTGCATTTCTACCCAAATATCTCACCTAAAACTTACATATAGAACGTTTCATGAGTCTTAGGCTTAGGGAACATGAAAAGTGGAAACGAAGCAAAAGGAAAAAGCAGGCACTAATACTCCGGAAAGTAAAAAAAGGTTGAATGAAATCCAGGAGAGCGTGTGCCCATAAAGACTATTTTAATGGAAACCACAAAAAATATACAGCTACATTACGGGGTACACAAACCCCCACCAACGCGGCTCGAATTGCGTTGGTGGGGGTCTGTGTACCCCGTAATGTAGCTGTATTTTTTTTGTGGTTTCCATTAAAATAGTCTTTTTTTATGGGCACACGCTCTCCTGGATTTCATTCAACCTTTTTTTACTTTCCTGAGTATTCGTGCCTGCTTTTTCCTTTTGCTTCGTGTCAAATCATCCAGAAAAAACAGAAGCACGCCCCCTACTGTGAAAGAAGAAACCTGGACAGCCAAAAGGACATTACCAACTCTAACTGTGAGTTATTTTATCACAAGCACATTCTCCATTCTGACATTATATGCTGGGACACTTTATTGTGTGGCCCCTTACTACAGTGCTCGTGGGGGCCCTAGCCCACTAGTCAGATTACAATGGAGCAGTGATTAATACATGATTGTTCTGTGTCCTATGGATTGGCTATCCCTTATCCATTATCCAGGGGGTTTTCATTTCGGGAATCATTATATACATTTATTGAACGTTACAATTTTTGTACTACATATTTTGAGGCTTTTTTTCAGAGCACCACACATTTTTTCCATTTTTCTATGAAAAGTGGAAAGGCAGGGGACACTTTAACGTTCACATGTTATAATGCCGGGCCCCTGGCTTATGGTGCCAGGTAGCTGCCAGGGGCCCACCGTTCCAGTGGTAACCTTTATTGTATAGCCTGGTTACCCCCTTTATCGTATAGCCTGGCACCCCCTTTGGAGGGAAGTATTATGGGAAATGGGGGGGTCCCAGAGTTGAAATGAATGCGGTTCAGCTTGGGGAGACCCTCTGCTTCAATCCTGTTTTTAAAAAAATAATTTTTTATAAAAAGCGTTTGACTTGCTCCTTCAGAATACTGATTTTCATGTTCGGTTAAAGCCTTACTTCACAAATGTAGTAAAGTGCTTTAAAACATTTTTTTGATTTCAACCTTCCCCAGCGATCTCATCTGTCTATCTAAACCTTGTGTCGCCCTGCTCCTTACTTCCCTTCTCCTTTCCCACTCAACCTGTCTTCACCAACCTACTAACACTTCTCTACCTCCTTTGATACATAACCTACCAAGTCCTACTTCACGTCCCCCTTCACTCCACTTCCAGTCACCACTCCCACTATCTAACTTGCACATTTCTATAGCTTTCTGATTTCCTCACTTCTCCACATTTATTCTTCTTTCTTTCTAGCTCCCTACTTCCTCTCCTCCTTGCTCTCCCCTCTACCACTTCCTTACTACTTGCTGCATCCCTACCCCACTTTAAATTCAAGTCTACTTCCTTACTCCTTCTTATAGTATTGTCTCCTTAAATGTCTCCACTTCGGCTTATTTCCTCTCATCTACTTGCTTTTATCCTCTTACTAACTCCCTCTCTATCACTCACCCTGCCCTTACTCGCTTAATGGTTCTGCCGCTACGGTGCTATACTAATTCCCTTCCCGTATGTCTTTCTATTCTTCCCAGACTCAAAATTCAAAAAGCCCGCGTCGGGCCGGTGAGGTGACTAATCCAGGCCTGCGCGGGTCATCCGGCGCATTCTGGACGCCTTGATGGGCTTACGGCTGTCCTTGGTCTTGCTGGTGACGTCATCTGGTCGCGCCGGTGGGAGCTGGTTCCGCGCCACCTCCAAGATGGCGCCGCTCCTTCCGGGGCACAGCTGTGATGCGTATCCGGGGGGCGGCCATTTTGGAAGACGTCTCTCACCAGTGCGGAGGTGCGTGCGCCCGCTCCTGTTTCCCGCTCACCGCTCTCTTCCTGCTCCTGCGGTTCACTGTGGATTCCCGCCTTCTAGAGCTGCTTCGCCATCTTGTGTCGGGGGCCGCCATCATCAGAAAGGTAGGCCGCAAATTTTCTCACCAGGGATTCAGTTTCAGCGCAGGTTGCTTGATCACTGGACATCTGTAGTTGGGGTGTCGGGGATCACCGCTCTTTCACTCGGGGGTGAGTTTCTTTATTTGGTGACAGCTTCACCGTGGCCGGGGACCAGACCTCAAGTAGGGGGACGAGAACTGGAGGAGAAGCAAAGAAACACAGGTTGCTGAGGCCATGACACCGAGGGATTAGCCTGATACACTACAGGGGTGAACAAAGCCGGGACAGACTCTGGTTATGCATAGTATATGTTAGGTTTTATTCATTCAAGCTCAGGAAGAGCGAGGCAGGAGTGGGGGGGAGTGACCTGCTTCAAAAATCCGCATGGGCCACGCACTAGGGGGGAGGAGGGTGGATCTCCTGGGCCCTAGTGAAGTCCTTTGGGACTGGACGCGGTGGGTGAGTGAACTTCATCCCACGTTTCCTCCGGGCGGTTGGAGAGGAGTCCAGCTTCCCAAAGGCGGTGATCTCGTCAAGGAGGCGACGTCGCCGAGACGACGAGAATTCTACTGTCTTTTGTCTTGTCTAGTGTTTGTTGTGTCCCCCCAGGTGTACCCTCTTGTGTGCTCCCCCTTGTGTATTGCTGTAGGTGGTGAAGTGAGGTATTGCAGTTCGAGAAGAAGAGGAGGTCGGGATTCTGGTCCAGGTGCATCAATCAAGAACAGATATCGGCAGCAAAGTCATCTCATACTTTTAAATGAGTAAGGAACTCAGGCTAGTATCACATAACATTAAGGGGTTTAACAGCCCGGTTAAACGCAGAATCGCCTTCCGAGATTATAAGCGTAAAGGGGCAGAAATTCTGTTTCTGCAAGAAACACACTTCTCTCAAGACAACTACCCCAAATTCCTGGATAAGGACTACCCGACACACTTTTTGTCTTCCGCGAAAGTCAAAAAAAAAGGGGTGGCCATACTAATTCATAAAAGAATACCGTTCGTACCCGATAGGACTTTCAAAGATAAAGAGGGCAGATTCCTCATAGTAAGAGGTGCAATCCAAGGGTTCCCAATTACTCTAGCAACAATATATGCCCCTAATGAGACGGCCCCCGTTTTTTTCTCTACCTTCTTTGGGAAACTCAACAAAGTGGCCAGAGGTAATATCATTGTCGCTGGAGACTTGAACAGGGCACTACGGGAGGACCTTGACAGATGTTCATCCACTAATATTACACACAGATCTGACATACTAACAATTAAAAAAGGGTTACGTGACTGCCAACTACTCGACATCTGGAGGGAACAACACCAGAGACTGAGAGAATACACCTTCTACTCACACCCACATGACACATATAGCAGGATAGATTACTTCCTTGTATCCAACAGAATGGTCCCTGGGGTCTCTCGCACCGAGATCCATGATATTTCATGGTCAGACCATGCATCTATAGAGCTGCGGTGCACACTAATCCCACTAGACAGACCTAGAGCGAACTGGAAACTAAACGAAATCTTGCTGAAAATCCCAGCCCTACAGGTGGAAATTGGGGAAAAGCTCACACAATACTTCGAGGAGAATGAGGGGAGTGTGGCTACGCACTCCAGACTGTGGGAGGCCCATAAGGCTACCCTCAGGGGGGTCATTATGAATCTGGCCGCTAAACGGAAAAGAGAACGGGAGGGAAAAATTTTGAAGCTAGAGGAACAGCTAGCAGAGCTTTCCTCCCTCCACAAAAAAATAAGAATGCCCACACGTTAACTCAAATACTAGCCACTAAAACTAGTCTTAACCTCCTCCTCTCCGCCCAGGCCGAGAAGGAATTGACCTGGTCCAAGCGGAAATTTTATGAAAAAGCTAACAAGCCTGACACACTACTTGCCAATAAGCTAAAAAAACAAGCTTCCAAACTATCACATTCACGCAATTCGAAACCAAGATGGGGACCTTACCTCCATCCCAGCGAACATAGCAGGGGAATTCAAAAAGTATTACGAAATATTATACAATGGAGATAAGGTAACCCATAATCCGAAAACAAAGGAGGATTTACGGACCTTCTTAATAGAGGCACATTTACCCATTTTGAAGAGATGCGAAAGGGAGGCACTCCAGTCGGACTTCACGATGGAGGAACTCTCTGGGGTCATCAAAGCACTAAAACCGGCTAAAGCCCCAGGGCCAGATGGCTTTTCGAACTTATATTACAATAAATATTTAAAAATTCTAGCCCCCCACATGTTAAAGTTATTCAATGAAATCTTAGCAGGGGCCTCATTCCCAGCACAAATGCTCCAAGCCTCAATATCGGTGATCCATAAACCCGGAAAGGACCCGGCAGACTGTAAGAGCTACCGGCCCATTTCACTGATTAACTTGGACCTCAAAATATACTCTAAACTTATAGCCAACAGGGTGGGTAGTGTTCTTCCCGGGTTAATTCACACGGATCAAGTAGGGTTTATCGGAGGTAGACAAGCAGCAGATAACACCAGGAGAATTATTGACCTAATTGATCTGGCCCAAAAAGAAAAAATTCACTCCATGGTGTTAAGTCTGGACGCTGAAAAAGCCTTCGATAGAATAGATTGGCCCTACCTATCGGAAACACTGAGAGCATTTGGCTTTGAGGGACACCTCCTGCAGGCCATCCTGGCGTTGTATAAAAACCCAACAGCAAGAGTGAGATATCAAGGTTTCCCCTCAGAACAGTTTGAAATCAAAAGCGGAACACGTCAAGGATGCCCGCTGTCGCCACTACTGTTCGCCTTATGTATAGAGCCTTTGGCGGCACACATCAGAAATAACCCAGATATCTCTGGTATCCCTGTGGGAGACCAAATGCACAAAGCCGCTCTATATGCGGACGATGTCATTCTCACAATAGCCAAATCTCTCACATCTCTCCCAAATGTATTCAACATACTGGGCAAATTTAACCAAATTTCGGGATTTAAGATCAATCAGTCTAAATCAGAAGCCCTCAATATTAATCTACCAAAAGAAGTTGAAAAACTGATTGACCTCAATTTTCAGTTCAAATGGCAACCCTCCGCTATCAAATATTTAGGGGTTTATCTCACAAGGGAGTACAAAACTTTATATAAAGCAAATTTCCCCAAGATCATAAAGACGCTGGGGGAGGATCTCCGAACCTGGATGAAGGGGAGCATCTCATGGATTGGGAGGATACATAGCGTGAAAATGAATCTCCTCCCAAAGATGCTATATCTTTTCCAGAGTCTCCCTATCCCTTTGGTGCAGGCGGACATCCTCTCCCTCCAGTCAAAAATTATAAAATTTATTTGGAACGGGAAAAACCCAAGAATTGCTAAAGGAATATTAAAACGTCCCATTCATCCTGCGGAGGGTGAGCGGTGCCTTGCTTGCAGGCCTACTATAAAGCAGCCCAATTAGGGCAGATTTTCCAATGGCACACAGACCCAAGCCTACGGAGATGGGTTGAGTTGGAGAAGAGATGCTGTGCACCAATTGAAATCCGAAATTTAATCTGGCTACCCAGAGAAGGGGTACGCAAGATAAACAATCCGCTGCAGACCATGGTCAATTCATTATAAGTTTGGGAGGCCACGAAATTCAAATGTAATTTGACTACCAAAACATCATTAATGACACCAATAGTGGGCAACCCAGACTTCGCTCCGGACCTGAATAGCAAAAATTTCTTGATATGGACTCAGAAGGGCTTCTCCCGTCTAAAAGATCTGGAGGGCATAACGACCATACAAACATTTGACCAAATTAAATCCTCTAAGAATATCCCAAACAAATTTTTTAGGTACCTCCAGATCAGAGATTTCTACAATAAAACGCCAATTCGACCGGCGCGAACAAATTTTGAGCAGCTGTGTTCCAGAGATACGGACACAAGGGGACTCACATCTAGAATGTACAGGGAAGTGATCTGCCAGAAGTCGCCCATTGACAATAGACTGAGTTACATGAGACACTGGGAATCAGACCTAGGAGAGACTTTAGAGGACGACGAATGGGACAGAATTATACAGGCGGCGGCGAAAAGCTCAATCTGCACCACATTAAAGGAGAACGCATATAAAGTCCTTATGAGGTGGTATTACACTCCGACGCGCTTAGCGAAATTTGTAAAAGGCTACTCCCCTCTCTGCCCTAAACAGTGTGGGGAAGCAGCTGACCTCCGACATATGTTGTGGTCTTGCACTAAGGGGGCCCCTATTTGGGAACAAATCAGAGATTGGATTCAGCGGATTCTCGATTTGGAGATCCCCCTGGACCCGTGGCTGTTCCTATTGGGCATGCGGATCCAGGGTCTGTCAAATGCGTCGCATAAATTAATCGCGCATTTTGCTACAGCCACAAGATGTGAGATCGCAGCATTATGGAAACAGCAGGAGATACCAATTATCCCTAAGATCAAAAACAGAATTTGGCATGTCTGCCGGATGGAACAATTAACGAGTTTAGTTAATGACTCCGGCACAAATGTTCTAAAGGTCTGGGATCCATGGTTGACCCAGGTAGACATCCCAGGAGTGGACGCCACCTCAATCTTGCACTAATTAAACTAGGTGCGTTCTCCTTTAAGGGCAGATTAGACAACACGACTCAGCGACGCACAGTTAGCAGACCTTCATGTAGTCATAGAATAGGGAAAAACAAATAAAAGAAAGAAACCTCAGAAGAACCTGTCCCAGTTAAAACCCTTAGCTATTGCCTAAAAGGTTGAACAAGAGATATCTAAAAAACTGCACCAGAGCCTGGCAACCTACCACCTCCCTCCCACCCCTAACCTCTTTCCCTGTCCCCTTGTCAAGTTCGTCTGGTCTTGTTTGTAAAGTGTTAAGTGGATGTGTCTTCGAGGCGTCATTACATGTGTTTAACAAAACTGGAAATGTAATAATGGGCTGTGGAACATTGGCTGTATTTGTACTTTCCAATAAAAATTTAAAGTTGAAAAAAAAAAAAAACATTTTTTTATATTGCATTGAGTAATGGAAACCCAGGACAGTGTTGGTGCTAGCTAGATATAAACACTCCAGACATGTACCAATCTTTAAACCCTTGGGTATTTAATGTTGGTACAGATAAGAAGCATGGCTTACTCCAACCCGTTTACCCTGTGGTCAAAATATTAGTACAGCTCAACCCCGTTATAGCGCAATCTGCTATAGCGCGAATCCGCTTTTAATGCTGTCTGAGCGTGGCTCCCGATTTAAAAACATCTCCAAGGTTTTATTTTTATATAATATTCAATGCATTATTGCTAACAGACACACGCTGATACACATATATACACACACCCCTACACCATGCGGGAATTGAACCCATGATCTTTCATATGCTGGTGCAATTCTCTAGCTGCTACACCACAGTATTGGTGTGATGAATCTGACTCTATAAACAAACGTAACATCTACTGCACAGTGCAGTCCATGGGTGATCAGGGTTCAATTCCCGCATGTGTATTATATAAAATGTATTCACTGTTGGGCTGTCATTGATCAGAGAAGGGTCATGTGACCCTCCTGCGCTCAAAAGTCAGTCAAATTGAAAGCTTGGGAGAGCGTATGTAAGCACCTCGGAGCCTGATGAAGTGGAGAGAGCTGCAGATGCCGGGTAAGTCCTCGCAGAACCGTTCTTCCTGATTGCGCCGACCATTTCGCGATCCTGGTTATAACGTGCTCATTATGTGGACCAAGAGCACCGCGTTATAACGGGATTCAGCTGTATTAAGGGTTTCATATTTTTTTTTTTCATTTACAAACCTACTTTACATCCCTATCATTAAAAAATATATATATATATATATATATACACACACACACACACACACACACACACACACACACACACACACACACACACACACACACACACACACAGTTAGGTCCGGAAATAATTGGACACTGACAGAATTTTCATAATTTTGGCTCTGTACGCCACCACAATGGATTTGAAATGAAACAACTGAGATGCAATAGAAGTGTAGACTTTCAGCTTTAATTCAAGGGGTTGAACAAAAATATCGTATGAAACGTTTAGGAATTGCAACCATTTTCATACACAGTCCCCTTATTTCAGGGGCTCAAATGTAATTGGACAAATTAACACAATCATAAATAAAATGTTAATTTTTAATACTTTGTCGAGAATCCTTTGCAGGCAATGACTGAAGTCTGGAACGCATGGACATCACCAAACGCTGGGTTTCCTCCTTTGTGATGCTTTGCCAGGCCTTTACTGCAGCTGTCTTCAGTTGTTGTTTGTTCGTGAGTCTTTCTGCATTAAGTTTTGTCTTCAGCAAGTGAAATGCATGCTCGATCGGGTTGAGATCAGGTGATTGACTCGGCCATTGCAGAATATTTCACTTCTTTGCCTTAAAAACATCCTGGGTTTCTTTCGCAGTATGTTTTGGGTCATTGTCCATCTGTAAAGTGAAGCGCCGTCCAATCAACTTCACTGAATTTGGCTGAATCTGAGCAGACAATATATCCCTATACACTTCAGAATTCATCCGGCTGCTTCTGTCTTCGTTCACATCATCAAAAACCACTAGTGACCCAGTGCCATTGTAAACCATGCATGCCCATGCCATCACTGCCTCCACCGTGTTTTTCAGATGATGTGGTACACAGCAACTCTCTTTTTTAGATGTCCTCATTACACAGACTAATGGGGAGTTACATACTGATCTTTTTAGAAAGGATACATACAGAAATGCCATTTTAAGGGCAGATAACCATCATCCTCCTTCTCTTATTGATGCATTACCTTTTTCACAGAAAGTCCGGGTCTGCAAAATCACGAGCAGGAAGGATAATATTGAACCAGCTATTGGAGAACTACGTAGTAGATTCCTGGCTAGGGGATATCCTCCTGCTGTGTTAGACCGGGCACTGGATAAAGAGGTAAGTGCTACCAAAAATAAGAAGGAGGACAGGCTTGTATTTACCACTACGTACAGTCATAAGCGAAGCAGAGGAAAAGACCTCCCAGCCCGACGCTACAAGCCTGGTAGACAGCGTGTATCACGCGCAGGCTGTATTAACCCCCAGCACATCGGAGACCAACCATGTAGGAATAAGCACTGTAGCTGTGATGAATCCTTGATCACATTGAACGGGAAAACACTGGACACGATGGGCCCTTGGTCCCTCTAAGGATTCATTTTGCTGGGGGTTAATACAGCATGCGCGTGATACACGCTATCTACCAGGATTGTAACATTGGGCTGGGAGGTCTTTTCCTCTGCTTCGCATATTGCTGGTTTGGCCACGGCTGCTCAGCCTGGAATTAAGACTTTCATTATTGACATTATAAGAAGAGGCTTATACCCCGTGAATATGTATGTAATCACTTAATTGGTGATTTGAGAACTGGAGTGCTATCGTTATTTTTTTTTCTAACCATTTATTTATTTATTTTTTGTGGCATCTATTTATTCACATTTTTTCTTTCTGTGGAACATTTTTTTTTATTTCTCTGGAGTGAGTATTCGTGCTATTCCTATCCTGTGTGTTTTTTATTATGGAAGATTATGTAGAAGTGGAGGATGAGGAAGGGGTTACTGATACCTATGCCTTTAACTGTGGAGACACTCACCGTCAGAGGAGGGCAGAGTCAGTTTTTGATGAAGGTGCTAATTTCATCTGTGAAGAGCCTGCTGACTTAATTACCCACTTCCTTACATTGGAAAAACTGTTATCACAGGACATTAGGTATTGGTGGGACATTACCACTCTTGAGAACTATGCTAGAGTTAAAAGGATTCCGTGAGGCTTACGCTTGAAAAAGGTACCGTCCTTTGGCTTTATTAATAAAGATTTTGAGAATGACTGGAAAGCCATATTAGATCATTGCTCATTTAAGCTAATCAAATTGATCATTAAGTATAAGCTAAATTAAAAAAAAAGAAAGTGAGAGCCAATGTGAAAGTCCTACAGGATAAATTGAAAGGTTGCAGAAAAATGGAGAATTTTATTAAATATGACCAAACACTTTTAAGCAACGTGGGTGCTATGGAAAAGTCTCTAATGATTAAGAAACAACAAAAGTTTGATAGGGACAAGATAGACTATGAGAAGCAGCAAGTTTATATATGGCAACGCTACACTACAAACGCACAAAAGTCACAACCAAAATCTGGTTCTAAATATCAGAATAATAAAAAACAAGGTGACTCCAAGAACCCGAATAAATCCATCCTAAAACGCCATGGAAACGCTTCCAGTTTTGAGTCAGATGGTTCTGACTATGAGAGTCGTTCACTAGGCGTTTCCTTTTGTGATGATGATGATAATTGGCGAGTTAGATCTACCTCCCCTGAAACCGACTCTTCACAAAAATCTGTTATGATGCCCTCTCGGAAAGAAGATAAACCTTCATACTCCTTGTTTCAAAAGGAGTCAAAAAACGAAAGAGGACAAGGAGATCATCAAAGAAGAGAAGGGGGGAGGGGGATCCGGGGGATCGAGCAAAAGAAAGAAATATGCATAGGAGAAGTTGTGGATAATGTTATCAACATTTCACATAAGACTCTTACAGATGACCAGATTGCGGTTCTAAATAGAGGTTTAAATTTTGCCCCATACCAAGATTTTAATTTATTCAATACCATCATTGATCTCCAAAAATTAATTCGCAAATTGTCTCTTAAAAAATATTTTAATAGAAAAAAGGGACAACAGAGGTTCCACTATATTCCACTGATAGAGGTCTAGCTGAGAATGTTGATGGTATTGATGTTTCAATGGAGAATTTGGATTTGCATTCATTTCGTGAACAATGTGCTTTATCAGATCTTAGAGATCTTTATGATGAACAAAATCAGGATTTGGAGCCTGAGATCCCTTCCTCATTCAGCTTCTTTGGGCAATTACACTTAGGTCTTAAGAAGAAATCAACCTTTTGCCCTCATATTTTTAACAATCATAATATTAAGACCTTTGAGAAGCTGGTTGAGAGGGATCTCAGGTTATTGGCTAGGGGTATTGTACCCCGGGGGGTTCCCTCTTTAAATAAAACGAATCTGTCAGATATTGACTTCCAGGAGATGATTGCCCTCAGGGAAGATAGGTCTATTACAATCAAAAAGGCTGATAAGGGAGGGGCCATTGTGGTGCCCTCTTCTTCAGATTATCAGGCAGAGGCACTTAGATTACTTGAGGATGTTGAATCTTATACAAAATTGACATGATCCCACATGTGAGTTTTTACACCTTTTGAAAGAGATTCTTGAAGAAGGAAAGGCCCTATTTGTACTTAACACAAAGGAATATGAGTTTCTCTACAATGCCTCACCTATTGTGCCCATCTTCCACCATCTCCCAAAGATCCATAAGTCACTTGTCCGCCCTCCTGGGCGGCCCATTGTGGCCAGTATTGGATCTTTGGGAGATGGGTTATCACGCTACATTGATGGTTTTTTACAGCCACTGGTAAAAAATCTGCCTTCTTTTCTGAGAGATTCTATGGATCTTTTATCCGCTATAAAAAATGTTATGATAGAAAAAATTAAACTAAACATATACTAAGCGCTTAACCTATTAGCCTAACTTAACAATACACGATAATGATGGATAAGTGCTCTAAATGTTGGAATTCCCTTACAAAGATACAACAATAAACTAGTGAATTCTACAGACTAATATAACAAACTGAGAAGACGGCTGCCTAAGGATTGAAAAACCACAAACCTATCCACAAGGTAAGTACAACAATAGCTTAAAAACAAAAATAAAACAAACAATGAAAGAAAACAGAAATAGTCCTTGGCGCACTATCTGGTATATAAACCTGCAGAAAAATGAAGTCCAAAGATCTTGGTAGTGAGGATTGTTGGTCCGGAATCCAATCGTACTCAAAGTCCTCTGAGGTGGTGGAATCAGATTTGTGCGAATGATGCTTTAATGCATGCCAGACCAATATGATTGGGTTCAAAGCAGGATCTTAATGAATGTTGCAGATGTGTTTTGGGGTCAATGTCTTGGAAGGACTGGTGACCACTCCAGATGTGAAGTATTCAGAAATGTTACGTTCTTCCCTCTGAGCAATAATGACCTTCTGTATGTAGACTCTCTAATATGAGGAAAAAGCCTTAATGGACTGGTCATGCACAGCTGCATCTAAAGACTTAGTAAACAATTATTTGGAAGTCTGACTCCTCCTCCCTGTCAGACTTCCAAATAATTGTTTACTAAGTCTTTAGATGCAGCTGTGCATGACCAGTCCATTAAGGCTTTTCCCTCATATTAGAGAGTCTACATACAGAAGGTCATTATTGCTCAGAGGGAAGAACGTAACATTTCTGAATACTTCACATCTGGAGTGGTCACCAGTCCTTCCAAGACATTGACCCCAAAACACATCTGCAACATTCATTAAGATCCAGCTTTGAACCCAATCATATTGGTCTGGCATGCATTAAAGCATCATTCGCACAAATCTGATTCCACCACCTCAGAGGACTTTGAGTACGATTGGATTCCGGACCAACAATCCTCACTACCAAGATCTTTGGACTTCATTTTTCTGTCAGGTTTATATACCAGATAGTGCGCCAAGGACTATTTCTGTTTTCTTTCGTTATTTATTTTATTTTTGTTTTTAAGATATAAAAAATGTTAGTTGGAAAAAGACTTTTAGATGGGTGTCATTGGACGTGATGTCACTTTACTCAATCATAGATCACGAGCAAGGGATTCGAGCAGTGGAATTTTTTCTTGATGCTTCTACATTGTCCATTTCATTACGTGCCTTTCTTTTGGATTCTATTATGTTTCTGCTCACCCATAATTATTTTTCTTTTGATGCACAATTTTATCTTCAGACACGGGGTACTGCTATGGGGACGTCATTTGCCCCCTCTTATGCTAATTTGTTTGTGGGTCTTTGGGAATCCACACACATTTTCGGTGCTGATAATTCTTTTCGTCATCAGATTATTTTCTATAAACGGTATATTGACGATTTGATTATGATTTGGGATGGGGATTTATTATCACTGCATGCCTTTATTCATACACTTAATACTAATTCTTTAAATCTTAAATTTACTTATGAAGAACACATGAATCACATCAATTATTTAGACATTACTTTATTTATTGACACGACAGGCACTATTCAAACGGACATTTTTAGAAAGCCTCATTCACGTAATACTTTATTGGAAGCAGACAGCAGTCATTCTAAATCATTCATTCGAAGTATACCCAAGGCTGAATTCCTTCGACTAAGACGGCTTTGTTCAAATGACGATTTATTTGAGCATCAAGCAGAGGAATTAAAAACTCGATTTGCTCAAAGAAAATATAATCACACTGATATTGAAGCAGCATATCTGTGTGTCAAATCTACAAACAGGATCGATTTGTTATCGAACTCGTCTGTGAAGTTCAAGAAGAAACATGAATTGGATCGAGTGACGTCTGCTCTATTTGTCACCCAGTTTAGTCGCCAGGCTGAACAGATTCGTTCTATCATTTATAAACATTGGGGGACCCTCACTCTTGATAAGGACCTACATAGTTCAGTTAACCAGGGTCCAGCCATTACTTTTAGGAAATCCAAATCCTTATCTGACTATCTTTCTCCAAGATTGTTTGACTCTAAGAAGTCTAACAAATCTGTTTAAAATAAAAGGTTTTTTTTAATGTGGAAAATGTTGCGTTTGCTGCTATGCGAAACCAATTAAGTCTATTAAGACTATTTATTCTAAAAAGAACTATAGGATCCCATCCTTTATTAATTGTGACTCACAATTTGTCATATACTTTCTTACCTGTGGCTGTGGCCAAGGGTACGTGGGCTGCACTATACGCCCTGTTAAAAACAGAATCATGGAGCATATACGTTCCATTAAAAGAAAAGATTTCATGTTACCAGTTTCAAAACATTTTACTGACTGTCCTTCAGGAGGTCTATCAAATGTTCATTTTTCTGCTGTAGAACTGGTGCCCATGCCCATGAGAGGGGGTGATAGATTAAAGCTCCTCAACCAGCGGGAGATGTTTTGGATCCATTCTTTGGATACATTATCCCCTGCAGGAATTAATACAGAATGGGATCTAGAAAAGGTGAAGGGAAACACAAAATGGATGTGCCCCCTAAAAGAATTCACTTAAATGCACACCATAACAGTGTAAAAATTAACTTTTAATAAATTTACTTAAAACATATATTACCAAAGTAATGTGTAATGTGAATTAAAAATATATTAAATCAACGCTATCAGGCAACCTTGTCGTCAGTTATAAGTTCATACTATCCCATTTAACCACTTAATAATGGTGGGATATGGAGGACACAGATTGCTAGGAGTCAGGGTGTTAACCCCTCTGGAGCAACGGTGAGACCCAATAATGGAAGTGTATAGATGTACACAAGTGAGTGGCCAATGGGTTAAATGTCCAGCTACCTTGCTAGATCAGCCAGCACTGCGCACTATAATGGAGACTTTAGTGTGTTAAAATAAGAGTGCTAGAGTGATAAAGCTGGCAAATGCAGTGATAATGGTAGTACATACACTGCTTGTCCGGGATGGGAAGGGAGCGAAGATAGCAGGGATACACCATGAAAAATAAAAAATAAATGCATACAATAGTGTAATAAGTTCTTTTCAATCTGGATAAAACATGTATGTCTTGGCTCTATAGCAATGCCTACTTACAGCAGGTCAAAAGGTAAAAAGCATTGATCTACACAGCAGGTAGAAAGGTGTCAGGATCTTCAGGAACAACAGCCCAGGTTTACAGCATAAGAAATCAGCACCTCAGCTCAGACGTCAGTAGATGTGAGTGGATCAGAGACATGCAAAAGAAAGGCAGACCATAGTGTCGATCGTGCATAAAATTTATATAAACAAACAACAAATTTTAGGAATTGTACTCACATTGTGTACATAATCATAGTTCACATAAGGCTTTACTTGAGGCAAATGGAGTGCTGGTTCAGTGTGGAGCAGCTCACCGGGGATCTTCTCCTTAGACTCACAACAGACCGGGTGGGAGATGGCGTCTGACGTCACATCCGCTGTTGGGGTGACGGCATCCGGTCTTGGAGGCAAACGGTGGGGGAACTCAGCAACTCTGAAGCCTTCAGTAGAAAGAGCAGCTGCAGCAATGAAAGTGGCTCTACGCGTTTCGTCGTACTAGACAACTTCCTCAGGAGCATTCATTGAGGAGAAGATCCCCGGTGAGCTGCTCCACACTGAACCAGCACTCCATTTGCCTCAAGTAAAGCCTTATGTGAACTATGATTATGTACACAATGTGAGTACAATTCCTAAAATTTGTTGTTTGTTTATATAAATTTTATGCACGATCGACACTATGGTCTGCCTTTCTTTTGCATGTCTCTGATCCACTCACATCTACTGACGTCTGAGCTGAGGTGCTGATTTCTTATGCTGTAAACCTGGGCTGTTGTTCCTGAAGATCCTGACACCTTTCTACCTGCTGTGTAGATCAATGCTTTTTACCTTTTGACCTGCTGTAAGTAGGCATTGCTATAGAGCCAAGACATACATGTTTTATCCAGATTGAAAAGAACTTATTACACTATTGTATGCATTTATTTTTTATTTTTCATGGTGTATCCCTGCTATCTTCGCTCCCTTCCCATCCCGGACAAGCTACTATTGAAAGGAATCTGTACACATTCCTGGAAGGTTGAGAATTTGATCAGTGATCACCTTGACACATTTTATTTTGAATTTTAATTTTGTGCACTATTTTATCACAGATTGGGTGTGGTTAGCGCCGGTAACAAATCACTTTAAGTTCACTTAGTACATACACTGCAGCATAGACCTGCCAGACACGGCAGTGCTGTGCAAGGAAAGCAGGCACACTCACTATAAAATTAAAGGATTAAATAAATAACTAACTAATGGGATCAACACAGTTAGAGCCAGGAGACTGCTGACACTACATTAAAACAGCTCCAAGTAGGAGACTGACAACATTGCGCGTCCAACGCGCGTTTCCCTCCAGCAAAGGAGCTTCTTCAGGGACAAATTTTAAATCTAAAACATTTTTCATGAACATTTTGTATGAGTATTCTTGCTATGCTTCCGTCTCACGATGATAATAATGATTGTCTGTTTATTAAGTTATTTATTATTGTCATTTTTTTCTGCTTTCTAGTGATCAAATAAGATATATATTTATTAATGAATTCAATTGTCCTACATTTTCTTTTGGCATCTATTCTTCTTTATTATTTATTATTTGTTTTCCTTTTTCTAACTATATATTTACTTTTTTCTAGAATAATATTGTGTTTTACATATGTCCTTTAAACCATATCTATTGTGTCTAGGAGTTTGATGATATACCATTCATATGCCATCTTATGATATTAAAATTAACAAATCAATGGGTTAAATATACATTGAATATTCACTATAGATTTGGACATGTGTATGTTTATGTTTCCACAGTTGATATATATGTGTTATTGATATTTCTTTTGTATGTGATTGGTCTTTTTTATTAATTTTTTACCTGTTTATTCCCTCTATGTGGATCTCTTCCCTCTGAGCATTACGCCCCTTTCCTGTGTTTCATTTCACAGGGAATTTGTGTCCTGGGGGTTTGTGTTTACCTGGACACAGGTGGGCGGTGCTTTTGAGGGTGTAAACCATATAAGAGTTTGATTAAGACCAGTGAAACTACTCTTTGATAAAGCGCACCATGTGAGAGGTTTCTCTTTTTAATTAGTTATGTCCCAATAAATAATTTGTTATTTTTTCTATTAGCCTCCAGTTCTCGTTTTTTCATAGTTGTGATCCAAGTCTTTTCCTTCCTGCTTACTACGTACAGTCAAGCTGGTGGTTTTATTAAATCTACCAGTCTTAAACACTGGCATATTCTGCAAAATGATGATATATTATCTGAAAGTTGCTGTGTACCACCAATGGTGGCATTCAAAAGAGGGAGGAATCTGGCGGATAGCCTGATACATGCAGATAATGAGGGTAACTACAGAACTCCTCATTTTCTGGAGGGTGGCAGACCGGGTAACTTTAGATGCATGAGCTGCTCGGTCTGTAACAGTCTGACTACCGGTAGTCAATTCAGTCACCCCCCAAAGCGGGAGAATCATAAAAATTAAAAATAGACGCCCCACAGCGTGTGCTCCGCTGCTACAGAGACTGGAACAGTGAAAGACATTATTGCTTGGCACGGCGAATTGGCTGTACTGCTGTTCAGCTGAACTGGAGACCTCCTAAGTACTACTGTACCTTGAGGCTGAGGGCTGTACTAACAGCTAACCGATTGGAAGACCACCCAGGCCCTACCCCCGAGGCTGAGGGATTGAGAAGGAGAGAGCCACGACATCTCTATTGGCGTCCGTTGGTGCTTGGGTAACATTAACCCTGAAATGATTGTTTTTTCTATCTAAATGTACGCTTAATACTCACCTTTATTTTGTGGTTACTAATATAATTTTTAATGCACTATGAGCGTTGTGCGCTGTGTTTTTTTGTATTTCTGTTTGCTATTAGGGGGTATTTGAGCCATCCCTGGTGCCACAGCTGCAGACGTTCCATATACTCTACGTGTTTAAAGGTCACCTCTTTTTGTACATCACTATATCACCTCACTTTTATTGATTGTAGTAGCGCACTATATCTTTTCACATTTTCTCACTCCAGATAGGGAGACTTTCTTATTGAGACGTGAAGCATTCTGGATACATGCTTTAAATACCAGCAACGGTATGGGTCTTAATGAGCAACAGAATTTAAAATGCTTCCTTAATAGAAGGTAATTTTTTGTCTTTCTACAGGCATATTTGATCTTGCACCATCCATGGACTCTGCACTTACCTATTGGGAAAATTATCCTTTTTGTGTGGTTTTTTTCCCTTCCCTCCCTCCCCCTTCTCTCCCCCCCCCCCCTGGCTGTGTGTACCCATTTCTGACTAGGTATACACACTAGTATATTCTAAATACTGATGTACTGCATATTCTTATGTGGCATTTCACGGTAACTTTGCAGGATTATACTGATGTCATCAGCAGTATACAGTCACATGTTTTTAATAGTATATTGCTGTATTAGTTTTGTGCACATATGCTTTATGAATATTTTGGTGTGTGGTTTATTTACACGTTCAGGGTGATTTATAGGAGTGTGTCACTCCTCCCTGCTCTGACACTGATCCCATGGCGACGGATACATCTTTGTCCAGCCCTGTGAGTACAGTCTTGATTGGTGCACACCCCCCCCTTCCCCCCGACGGGCGGGTCACGCTGACGTCATCATGGGGGAGTGTTCAGTCTGGGGAGAGGTGTGGCTGTGGCTGCATTCCTCCAAGACAGCTCTATGCTGTATTGCCAGGGATTTAGACCTAGACGTCTGACGTCACTAGGGGGCGCCATATGGTAGCTCTGACATCACTAGGGGGCGCCATATGGTAGCTCTGACGTCACTAGGGGGCGTCAACATCCTGGTTATGTGGCAGAGCGGGGAGAGTATCAGGGGGGTGGTATATATTGTGACTGTTTTCTTGTGTTTGGTAGCCTTCACCTTGAGAAAGGCAGTATTAGACTGCCGAAACGTTGGACTTTATGGCATATTAAACCTCCTTTGAGTAAGACCGTGTGCCTGCTTCTTCTTCTTTGTCCGGCTACAGGAAGGGTCAGGAGACAGGGAGGACAGAGGCAGGAGAAACCCATCTGACTCCGGCCTTGCCTGTCCCTACGAATACAAACATACAACCCCTCACTGAATAACATAGCCCTAATCCCATGTAATAATCCTGGGTGTAAACAAAATAATGGTTTTATGAATATTGTAATGGTTTATTAGGGACCTAGGAGGTGGCTAGTGGGGCTGTTATGTGTATTTTTGTTTATTGTGGGTAGTGGGGGTGGATGAACGGGGTATTGGCCCCAAGGATGGGTGTTTAGGCCTACCGGGTGGGGGGGGGGGTAGCGGGAGGGGTTAACCCCTTCATTACCTTAGCGGTATTAACCACGAAGTTAAAGAAGAGGTTAAGTCACCCTGCAACCCCCTGGCAAGGCCTAAACACCCACCCAGGGCCAAATACCACCTTCACCCACCCCCGCTACCCACAATAATCCTGGCACGGGTGTATAACCCCTTCATTGCCTTGGCGGTAATGAAGTTGCCTGTAAATGCATTTTTTATGCATCGGATTCATGCCGGGGGTCTCTGGTGCTGATATTAATGGATATCAGCTCTGGGACACATGCATGTTATTTTCATCGCAGCTTCACCCCACCTTCTTGCCAACTTTTGTGGCGGGACAATTTGGAGAAGAAACAGCAATTTTAAAGTGGCGATCAGCCGCAATAAGCTGATCAGGGCTTATAGAATTGAGCGTGTTTGAAAAACTGGCGATCAGTGCTGAAAAGTGGCTTATCACCGCGCGTCTGCCGATTTTATTTATTTATTTTCCGGCAAAAAAACCCCGGTTATTTTTGCTCTAATCGCCAGCTTCTCTGGGCTTTCTGAATCGCTGTAGGCTTTTTTGGCTATAAACTGGTGATAAGTGGCTTATCGCTGCTTACTGCATGAGGGCCTTAGGGAGGATTTGTTCCTGTAAAGTACACCTAGTTTGGCATAGGATTTGGATGTCAGGGTATCAATGTGCATCCCAAATGTTAAATGGGAGTTGAACTATATGCCCAGATATTTCAAACAAGTAACAGGGGCTAGGATGGTATTAGAGCTGGTTTTTATCTGAAGCTCTGTCATTGGCAGCTTTAGCAATTTAGCTCTGGTCCCAAATACCATTGTTACAGTCTTGTCAGTGTTTAAAATCAGTTTGTTTTGGGAAATCCAGTTTCAAGTCTCAAAAAATCAGATTGAAGTATGTGTTCAAGGTCAGAGAGGCGAGGGCTGCGTGCATATAGGATCAGATCCAAGGCCTCTCACAATAACCTGTTAGGAATATTATTTTCTCATCTATCCGACATAAGTATAAAATATACTCTACCAAGACCCCTAATACAGAGTTACCCACCTTATACGGGAGCAGCTGCCAGACGAGTACAGTAAATGTATCTTATTTCTTTTACCACTGGAGGGCAGCGTGGAGTTGCAAGGAGTGGCGCCCGTAAGGACGACGTGCCAGTTAGGCGGAAGGAGACGCGCGCACACACTTTTATGTGAAACGGATATTTTTGGGGAGGGATTTAGTAGTCTGAGTGAGAAAATTGATATTTTGTCACAATGGAAAAATGGAAAAATGAACCATTTAAATATGCACAGATTTTATCCCACGTTTGGAAATTAGGGATGTTGCCTAAAAGTCTGAGAATGCATTAAGTGCCACCCACGGGCTTTAATGAAGCAGCATTTGTGGGATAAAGGGAACAGCATCCTGTATAAAGGTATTTTGGGCTCGATATAAATAATTGAAGCCAAAAACTAATATTAAGTAAATTGAGAATGGAAAAATATTCAGCACAAACGTACAGAATGTGATATTCTGAGAGATCTTACAGATGTTATCAAATCCCACAATGAATATATAGAAAATGTCTGTATAGAACGAGTCAAACAAGAATATGCCAATAAAACGTTTAATTGGGAGATACAGGGGCCACAATTCAGGTCAGTTAGCTGGAAGAAGGGAAGCCGGTCAGCCAGAAGAGCAGGTCCTCCGGTCAGCCAGAAGAGCAGGTCAGCCGGTCAGCTCTGAGATCAGCATTACTTATATCCCCTAAACGTTGTCCCCTGCATGTAATGCGCAGAACAGCCTGCACTGCATATAGTGTACATGAGATACTTAACCCTTTCTTTTCGCTCGACTCTAATCTGAATGATTTGCTAATTGGTTTGTAATTAGAGAGATATTTGTAGCAGAATCCCATGTATGTTCTTTTTACCTTTTTAGATACCGTTTTGTGTAATAAAAGATATGAGATCAGAGGGGCTTCCTGTTTGCACTCGTGTTTTGGCAGAAGTGTATATGTGACCCTATAAATCTCCCTCACACCCGGCTTGGCAGCGTGACACTAGTGCAATGACCTGGGGAAGAATCACTGAGCTGTTAGCAATAGATACAACGGATAGAAAAGACACTACACATAGGTTGGATTAAAGAGAGTATTTTATTGAAATAATGAATCTCTTTGCTGGTAGGGGCCTGCAGCACATTGCAGAGCAATATAGTAACACGCAGAGCAATGCACTGCAGGCCCCTCCGGCAGCAAAGGAGTGAAGACCAATGCAGGGTGTATAAAGATCTCACTGATAATTCATGCACAAAGGGCAATTTGTTGCTGTGATCCAGAGGAAGGCGAAACATAACCCCTGCTGTGCAATGGGGGAAAAAAATTCCTTCCTGACCCCATTAAATGGCGATCGGAGGGTCCCTGGATCACTGCGCAGTGAGATCAGATGGAGCAGCACAGATCAGCGTTGTTATACACAGGGGCACACTCAGTATATAGAGATGTGGGTGATGGGGCCCTTGTGCCCCTGTGTATAACTCACCTGCTCCCCCATCCCCCTGCATATCTATCCCATTCACCCCTTTTCCTCCCGCATACCTCGCAGGGCCGGCCGGCCATTAGGCGGTCGCCTAGCGCGCAAAGGTCCTAGGGGCGCATTAATAATCATTATTATTTTTTTTCTTATTATTTCTAATTTATTTATCTTTTTTTTTAAATTATTATTCTTTTTTTTTATCCAGTATTTTGGCGCCCTTTTGTTTTTATTTTGCGTCGCGCTGGGGTGCGGTCGCACCCCCTGCAGTCCCGATAGCTACGCCACTGTTTATTTTATTATTTTATTTATCTTGTTATTTTTTATACAACTGGGGCACAAATTTTAAGTTTCGCCTCGGGCGCATGAAACCCGTGCTCCGGCCCTGCTCCTTGTTCTCTCTCACCCTCTCACGCCCAATATCCCTATCTCCCTCTAGTACCTGCCCCTCCCGCAGCCTTCCTGATCTTATCTGCCTCTCCTGCGGTCAAACCAACTTCTCAGGGCCCCTAGAATACCCCTGTATCTACGCCCTGGCTCCTCTGCTACCTGCTCCCGGCTTCTTCTCCGCCTAAAAAAGGTGAAGCAGCAGATCTGTCCGCACCTCTCGTATTCTCCTACCTGCTCCTGGGGTCTTCTCCTCCGCCTAAAAAAGGTGAAGCAGCAGATCCGGCCACACCTGTCGTATGCTCCTTGGTCATCGTACACCACGTCTGCCTCCTCGGCCGCCTTGTAGCCCACCTCATTGTTCCACTTGACGCCCGCTTTTTCGTATGCCTCGTCGTCCGCCTCGTAGCCCGCCTCGTCGTCTGGTGGCACAAAGGGCACCACCTTCGTGCGTGTCCTGACCTGCAGGAGACATGAAGTGTTTGTAACCAGGGACAGTGATACTCTGTATCGCAAGAGCTCCTGTGCCACTTATACCCCCTCCGCAATACCACGTTATACCGCCCTCCACAGGGCAAATACCCGTTATACCCACCTCCCCAGGCCCAGTACCCAGTTATACAACCCTCCCAAGGCCCAGTACCCTGTTATACACCCCTCCCAAGGCCCAGTACCCTGTTATACGCCCCTCCCCAGGCCCAGTACCCTGTTATACACCCCTCCCCAGGCCCAGTACCCTGTTATACACCCCTCCCCAGGCCCAGTACCCTGTTATACGCCCCTCCCCAGGCCCAGTACCCTGTTATACGCCCCTCCCCAGGCCCAGTACCCTGTTATACACCCCTCCCCAGGCCCAGTACCCTGTTATACACCCCTCCCCAGGCCCAGTACCTGTTATACCCACCTCACCAGGCCCAGTACCCGTTATACCCACCTCACCAGGCCCAGTACCCATTATATACCCCTCCCCAGAAGGTCATGTTTCTATTTATCAAAAATACATTGAGTAACCTCTGGTTTTCAGGCATGTCCTAGGGGAGTTATCACAGAGACACAGAAACGTCGCTGAGTTTGGTGAGTAACTCCCTTAACCTCTCAGCAGTTGAATTCCCCATTAGGCGCTTAACACGTTAAAAACAAGCGTTGCTATTTCTCTGCATGAAGTTGCAGGTAATTGGAAGAGTTACACAGTGACGGCTATTTCATCACTCACCTTCTTCTCCCGAAACGGTCTTTTCTGTCTTATTTCCGGCTTCACATCGGATATCCATATCCATTCTTGGCCTCTGATCTGTATGCAAGACAATGCTTTAAGACAGGGTTGCGCAACCTTTTTCCCTGCTCCCCCCTGCTCCCCCCTCCCCACCTTGTCTCCGACGTTCTGATGTAACGACGTCATGTGATATCACGTTGCTATGGCAATGCCACATCATGTGACGCCACGTTGCTGTCGCCAGAAGCCGCCGGAGACAAGGAAAGGGAACTTACAGAGGACTTGCGCGCGATTTCCGGCATTTCATTTAAATGCTGTGGGGAAGAGCGAGGGGCCACTGTAAGCGCCGAGCCCCTCCTCCCAAGAAAATGTCGCGCCCCTCGATTTGCACACCCCTGCTTTAAGAGATATTCTGGGACCCTCCAACTCCTCCATCGGACCCTTCCTCATACTCATATTGACTGACCTTGCAGTGCTCTGCCCTGACTTGCACTGACCTGCTATGATGCCTCTCAAAATACCATGCTAACTCATTCTGAACATACATGTGTCCTTTCTACATGTTACTCAGCTTGTATGGGCCACAGACAGCTTTCCCGGGGTCCAGGACTAGTTTCCACCGGGGACCCTCACCCATGGGTCGGTGACCTTGCGAGAACCCACCCCCCCCAACCTGTTTTCTCTTGCACTGCCATAGACAACAACATTTCAGCCTGCTGGCCTTTCTCAGGTAAAGTGGCTAAACCCACTAAAGCCAGCAAAGAAAGGCCAGCAGCCAAAACATTGTAGTCTGTGGCACAATAAATTATCTTTTTTTATTCAAATCTGTGTGCCCTTTTCCATCAATCTTATTGTATACATTGGACGAAATGCCGGTCTTCCCTGAGACTAAGGGGCACTGGTAAAAGTATCACTAATTGTTTTTTTTGGTATGCAGCAAATCCCCATAATTTTTGCGTTCTCTTGCTCTGCCCCAATCTGACACACCACCTTGCTCTCTCACCCCCCTCTTACACTCCCCCATCACCCTTCCCTTCCCCAAAGGTTGTCCTTTAATCAGATCTTACCCAAATTGTCTCCATCTCCCTTGGAAATGTTCTGTCTTTAAGCTGTGTGGCTCCTCTTGATCCGAACTTTCTTAGCTGACCCCTTTAGGTTTCGGCTCCGAGGGTCTAAAAAATAAGCGACTCCGAAAAGATGTGAAATATGCACAAGGGTCCTAAAATATTTATCTAATGGGGCTCTGAGGGGGAGACTTAAATACTAGTTAATATAATCTATTTAACTAACAAATATGATCTATTAAACTAAGAAATATAATGTATCAAACTAAATAAATATCTATTAAACTAATAAATATAATCTATTGTACTAAGAAATATAATCTATTCAACTAAATAAATATAATCTATTTAAAAACAATACAATAAAAAGCTGGAGAAATGATACGTCAACCAAGCCACAGATGTGATGCCAATGAGCGTTGAACTCCTTGCAGATCCACCGTCAGCTGGTTGTGGCAGAAAGTGGTGACATGCAGTAGAACAGAGTGGTTGAGCTGTAACCACGACAGTCAGGTCAGAAATCAACACAATATTTTTTGAAATTTAGAATGAGAATGTTCAATATGTCACATTCTGGGCTCAGACCCTGAGCCCTGTCACATGTTAGCAGCTTGTGATAATAGAAGATATCCATATACTGGGATGTGATAAGAGACATGAAGGTCATTTTATACTGGGTCCCATAACCTGCTTTATATGAAGTATCATTTTACACTAATTAGTAGAGATGCTACATTTTGAAAAATAGCGCTTTTGGCGACATTGTTCATTTTCTGTACAAATGATAAATGAAAAAGTTGGATAAAACGTTATATGTGTGTGTGCGCGTGCAATATATATATATATATACACATATACATACATACACATATAGTATGTTTATATATATATATCATACTATATGTATATATATTGTCTGTTTTATACACACATACACGTGTGTGTATATGTATGTGTGTGTGTGTGTGTATATATGTGTGTGCGTGTGTATATATATGGTATAACCCAGAGGTGCGCAAAGTGGAGGGCGGGAGATTTTTCGGGGGGGGGGGAGGCGCACGGGCGGTTGCAGAGGCCCCGCGCACTTCCTCGAGGCATTAAAATTAAATGCCGGGGGATCGCGTGAGGCCTCTGCAATGCTATTACTTACCTTGACTCTGCCGGCGTCACTCGTGTCCATGGCAACGCGGTGTTAAATTACGCCGCGGGGTCATGTGACGTCACCCTCGTCAAATGCCGCTGCCGGTCACGTGACGCCGCATCAAGGTAAAGGAGGGGGTGGGGGCGCGAGCTCCCCTGGTATAACCAATAAATAATATAGCTGATATAGCAATTTGGTTGTGGCTAGAGAAAGATTATAGTGGAAGTGAGAATTAGTGGCCAGAATTAATAACTAAAAAGTAGCTGTAATAAAATAATAATAAACACTATGCCTAAACACAATAACAGTCCAGAAACTTAGCTCTAATAGCTATGTTATAACTCAATCATAAAAGGATCCAATTCGGGCATCCTCTGGAGTCCTGGCAGCTCTCTTCGGGGAAACAACCACCTCCTCGATAGATACCTAAACAAAAAAAAAGAAGAGAAAGCGCCCGCTCCATGTGTAAATTCGGTTTAACAATTTCATTTCCTGGACAAGATAAAAATAACAAACTCACAAACATCCGTTTGGTAAAAGCGTTGTATGAGACAGGCTCGTGCTCCGTGGTAATCCGGTGGTCAATCCGGTGGTCAATCCGCAGCTCCAGACTTTGGACGATGACCGGGAAACTCGATAGGCTGCGCCCCTTGCAGTGTGGTCCTCCGGCAATCTGTAGTATGCAGTTGTGATTCCACTCTGTAATTCCGGTGTCTCGCCTTGTTCGCGTACCAACTTCCCTTCCGGCGTCAAGACGGATAGTGTGGCAATAGCAACGAGAAGAATGTACCTACGTGTTTCTTCAGCACACGGCTGATTTCATCAGAGGATAATGCTACAACTCAGTCGTAATGGTTTTATAGTCCTACAGTCCAATTGGTAATGGCATAATAGATCACATATGTTACTGATTTTAGATAATAATAGATTCTTGTATGACACACACACACGAACACATATACATATATATATATATATATATATATATATATATATATATATATATATATATATGTATATATATATACATACACACATATATATTTACACACACATACATATATTTACACACACATATATATATATATATATATATATATATATATATGAAACCAGGTGTCCCACCAAGGAGACAAAAAACAGCACTCAAGGTATATGTGTAGAGGTATAAGTACCGTGTTAGCCGAGCTTCAATAATCATAAAATAATAAAAAAATAATATCATCTATTTATTTTTTGATTATATATATATATATATATATATATATAGATAGATAACAGCAGGCACTTCAAAGGCTCCAAAGAAATAAGTGCTTGTTCAACAAAAATTACAGGAAACCAGGTGTCCCACCAAGGAGACAAAAAAACAGCACTCAAGGTATATTGCAAAAGTGTATTTGAAAAAAAGCAGGCACATATAAATCCAACGTTTCGGTCCTGTATAGGGCCTTCCTCACGCCCCTGAGGAAGGTCCTATACAGGAACGAAACGTTGGATTTATATGTGCCTGCTTTTTTTCAAATACACTTTTGCAATATACCTTGAGTGCTGTTTTTTGTCTCCTTGGTGGGACACCTGGTTTCATATAATATATATATATATATATATATATATATATATATATATACAAATACAACTGTATGCTCATCTGCATGTCTTAGGCAGGTCTGCAACCCCGCCTTTCCCCATTATCACCCAGCATACAGCACTTCCACTGCAGCAAGGGATTCTGGGAAATGACATGCAAATGAGCACACAGTGTCACTTTTTGCCTCAAAAACCATTTTTAACATGGTTCCCTATAGGCTTAAGCTTGCTGCATGGTCACAGCTTTGAGCACAGCCAGGGTTAAGGTGCATACCCAGAAAACCACCCACAGACAGCTGTTTCGACCTTAATGGGTCTCATCAGTGTGGGGTTGATTTAACTGGGTATGCAAAGAGGCTATGGGATAGGCTATACCATAATACTGAGTTAAGTTATGGTGAGTAAAAAAAGTGACAAAAACCCTCCACAGGAAAGCAAATATGCAAATACAACTGTATGCTCATCTGCATGTCTTAGGCAGGTCTGCAACCCCTCCTTTCCCCATTATCACCAGCATACAGCACTTCCACTGCAGCAAGGGATTCTGGGAAATGACATGCAAAAAAAAAAAATATATATATATATATATATATATATATATATATATATATATAATCTTCTTCTCTCTGAAGAAGACCGTTTTAGTCGGAACGCGTTGGAGTGAGAGTCTGTGGAGTGGGACCCCTACCCTTTTCCATGACAGGAGGCCTTGGCTATCTGTAAATTGGCCTTTCACACCTACGCTTTAATGGTGATGTATTTACATCTTTAATACTCGAGCATTTATTGCCTCCATTTCTGCAATTACTATTTTACAACAACAGCTATCTCCTTACGTTATGTGCACAAATCTGCAGTGTGTGTAGAGGTATATGTGCATGCTTGGATCAGAGCTGCTTGTGTGGAGAGGTATATGAGCATGCTTGGATCAGAGCTGCTTGTGTGTAGAGGTATATGTGCATGCTTGGATCAGAGCTGCTTGTGTGTAGAGGTATATGTGCATGCTTGGATCAGAGCTGCTTGTGTGGAGAGGTATATGTGCATGCTTGGATCAGAGCTGCTTGTGTGTAGAGGTATATGTGCATGCTTGGATCAGAGCTGCTTGTGTGTAGAGGTATATGTGCATGCTTGGATCAGAGCTGCTTGTGTGTAGAGGTATATGTGCATGATTGGATCAGAGCTGCTTGTGTGTAGAGGTATATGTGCATGCTTGGATCAGAGCTGCTTGTGTGGAGAGGTATATGTGTATGCTTGGATCAGAGCTGCTTGTGTGTAGAGGTATATGTGCATGCTTGGATCAGAGCTGCTTGTGTGTAGAGGTATATGTGCATGCTTGGATCAGAGCTGCTTGTGTGTAGAGGTATATGTGCATGCTTGGATCAGAGCTGCTTGTGTGTAGAGGTATATGCGCATGCTTGGATCAGAGCTGCTTGTGTGGAGAGGTATATGTGCATGATTGGATCAGAGCTGCTTGTGTGTAGAGGTATATGCGCATGCTTGGATCAGAGCTGCTTGTGTGGAGAGGTATATGTGCATGATTGGATCAGAGCTGCTTGTGTGGAGAGGTATATGTGCATGCTTGGATCAGAGCTGGAGTGTGTGTAGAGGTATATGTGCATGCTTGGATCAGAGCTGCTTGTGTGTAGAGGTATATGTGCATGCTTGGATCAGAGCTGCTTGTGTGTAGAGGTATATGTGCATGCTTGGATCAGAGCTGCTTGTGTGGAGAGGTATATGTGCATGCTTGGATCAGAGCTGCTTGTGTGTAGAGGTATATGTGCATGCTTGGATCAGAGCTGCTTGTGTGTAGAGGTATATGTGCATGATTGGATCAGAGCTGCTTGTGTGGAGAAGTATATGTGCATGCGTGGATCAGAGCTGCAGTGTGTGTAGAGGTATATGTGCATGCTTGGATCAGAGCTGCAGTGTGTGGAGAGGTATATGTGCATGCTTGGATCAGAGCTGCTTGTGTGGAGAGGTATATGTGCATGCTTGGATCAGAGCTGCTTGTGTGTAGAGGTATATGTGCATGCTTGGATCAGAGCTGCTTGTGTGTAGAGGTATATGTGCATGCTTGGATCAGAGTTGCAGTGTGTGTAGAGGTATATGTGCATGCTTGGATCAGAGCTGCTTGTGTGTAGAGGTATATGTGCATGCTTGGATCAGAGCTGCTTGTGTGTAGAGGTATATGTGCATGCTTGGATCAGAGCTGCTTGTGTGTAGAGGTATATGTGCATGCTTGGATCAGAGCTGCAGTGTGTGTAGAGGTATATGTGCATGCTTGGATCAGAGCTGCTTGTGTGTAGAGGTATATGTGCATGCTTGGATCAGAGCTGCTTGTGTGTAGAGGTATATGTGCATGCTTGGATCAGAGCTGCTTGTGTGGAGAGGTATATGTGCATGCTTGGATCAGAGCTGATTGTGTGGAGAGGTATATGTGCATGCTTGGATCAGAGCTGCTTGTGTGTAGAGGTATATGTGCATGCTTGGATCAGAGCTGCTTGTGTGTGTAGAGGTATACTGTATGTGCATGCTTGGATCAGAGCTGCTTGTGTGTAGAGGTATATGTGCATGCTTGGATCAGAGCTGCTTGTGCTGGTGATTACTTTTGCTGTTCTTTGCCTCACGGAATACATGTTTGGTAGATGTGAGTCCCCCTCCTCTTTTATCAATTTTTCTTCCCTTGTTTTTAACCCACAGTAATACATTTGTATTGTTATCACTTTCTTGGCATGCCCGTGTGCTTCTTCATAAGGATGCTTTTTTCGTTGTAATACATATCCATTATCCTTTAGCACCACTGTCCATTGTTATTATATCATAAATCAAGACAGTTTCTGGGCAACAGTGACGCACTGTGTTGATGCGGTATACTTTGTGTCACATATATATATATATATATATATATATATATATATATATATATATATATATATATATATATATATATATATATATATAATCAAAAAATAAATAGACTATACCGTTCTGTGGCTAACGAAATGCTTTTATTTGTGCGAGCTTTCGAGATACGCTGATCTCTTCTTCTGGCGATGTTACAATGAATGAAGCAAGCAAAGGGTATACTTAAAAACAGTGTCTCTTGGAATGTTATCTGTGCTTGTCTCTTCTCCCCCCCCCCCTTGTGTGAATGTGATTTATGGCTAGAGGTGTTAAATGGTTCCTGAAAGTTAGTGATGTAAGAGTGTGTGTGTGTGTGTGTGTGTGTGTGTGTGTGTGTGTGTGTGTATCTGTGTGAATATAAATGAATGGAGAGCCCACAGTTTATACAGTGCTTTACAAAAGGTGTGTGTGTGGAGTGGGAGTTAATATAAATTGTGTGGGTAGGTGTGGAAATGTGAGAGATTGTAGCAAAACTAAAAGTGTGTGTAGATACTATGTGGTCCCTATTGGTGTATAGGGATGGAAAAACAAGGAGTATTTGTATGTGTAAGAGACAGCTGTGTGTGCATACATATAGCACAGTATGTACAGACATGGCCTTTAGCGCTCATGGGAAGAGAGTTCACTTGTGTCAGTAATGACTCATAAAATTTCGATCTCTGTTTAGGCCACCGCTAAGTGTCCCGAACAGTTGCATATATTTCTATTCGTGCAACCATCTCTATTTCGGTGTTTTAAGATTAACTTTGAGTATGGCAACCCCCAGATCGTCCATCTTATGGACAGAGTCAGAGAAATGTTCGCCGACAGGACTGTCTCTTGTTCCGCGTGTGATGCTGTGCGATGCAGGTTCATTCTCTTGTTTAGCCCCTGCCCCGTCTCACCTATGTAGTAGCAGCCCCCTGGACATTTCATGCACATGATGAGGAACACGACATTGCTGGAGGAACAGGTGAACCTTCCTCTGATTTTGTATTCCCGATTCCTGTGTGGTATTTGTATTGTGTCCGCTGTGTAGAGTATTGCGCAGGTTTTGCATCTTGCGTCCTGGCCTGGCATATATATAATTATATATATATATATTCCACAGAAGCAGCCGGCACTCCAGTTGCATGTAGAAAAAATTGGGTGCTTGTCCCATAAAGCAATAATAAACCACACGATTCCGTTTGAAGCACGAGATCAGGAGACAGCACTCTGGTAAGTTTGATCACAAGTTTTTGTACTGAAAAAGACACATAAACCGACGTGTCACGACAGGTCACTCTGCGCGTATTCTGACAGGCCGAGATGGCGTTTGCAGGGAGCTCGGGCGGTGGTAACATCTCTGCGGTGGCGCGGTCCGGATCCCAATACGTTCGCCGCGGAACCCGCTCTGGGCTTCAGTGTAAATCTCCGTCTCCCCCTGTCAGCCTCAGGCAGCTGTTTAGCTATATTTTTAGCCAATCCAGGATTCCTTTATCCCGTTTTATTGAACACTGTCTTCCTTTTTATTATTTTATATACCGTTTGTCATGTTGTTTATAGATTTAGTTTCATTTAGTTATATTTGATTATTCATGTGGTTTGTGTTCATTGTAACCGAACCCGGATCTGTGACGCATATGTACTGAGGTGGGGTTGGATCCCCTCGGTTATTTCTTGTTTTATTAATAAATAATTTACTATATTTTAATCTCTGGTGCGCATTGTGTGCGTTTTTCTTCTTGTCTGCACAGTGCTTCAGATTCTGCATCTGAAAAAATGCCGGTGGATCGGGATGTGAGGTAGGGAAGTGACGTCCGCGCCGGAACGTTATTGCCACGCCTCCAAATATTCATTGCCACGCCCCCAAATCGCGCCCGCTGCATACCCTGCAAAGCCATTAAAAAGCTCAGGCTTCAGCAAGTGTATTGCAGCGTGTGTGCGCCTTCCCTCCTTCTGAAATACTATAGACCAGGCCTGCACAACTCGTAAAGCGAGAAGGGACAAAATGCTCCAAGGAAAAAAAATTTGGGCCGCACGGGTAAAATCATCATCATCATCTCTCCTCCAGCACCTCTCATCATCATCCTCATATCTCCCCCAGAACCCCTCACTATCAACCTTTGCGATACTCCCCATCTATCTCTCATACCCCCATCTCTCCCCCTCACCCACACATAATACTCCCTCTCCACAAACACACAATACCCCACTGCACACCACACACATCCCACGCCCCCTGCACCTCACATCTTTCTACCCCCCTGCACCTCACATCACTCTCCCCCCCTGCACCTCACATCACTCTCCCCCCCTGCACCTCACACCACTCTCCCCCCCTGCACCTCCCATCTCTCCCCCCTGCACCTCACATCACTCTCCCCCCCTGCACCTCACATCACTCTCCCCCACTGCACCTCACATCACTCTTCCCCCCTGCACCTCACATCACTCTTCCCCCCTGCACCTCACATCACTCCCCCCCCTGAACCTCACATCACTCCCCCCCCTGAACCTCACATCACTCCCCCCCCTGAACCTCACACCACTCTCCCCCCCCTGCACCTCACATCACTCTCCCCCCCTGCAACTCACATCACTCTCCCCCCCTGCAACTCACATCACTCTCCCCCCTGTACCTCCAATCACCCCCCCTGCACCTCCAATCACCCCCCCTACACCTCCAACAACCCTCCCCTGCACCTCCAATAACCCCCCCTGCACATCCAACAACCCTCCCCTGCACCTCCAAAGACCCCCCCTGCACCTCCAATGACCCCCCCTGCACCTCCAATGACCCCCCCTGCACCTCCAATAACCCCCCCTGCACCTCCAATAACCCCCCGCACCTCCAATGACCCCCACACCTCCAATCACCCCCCTGCACCTCCAATCACCCCCCCTGAACCTCCAATGATCCCCCCTGCACCTCCAATGATCCCCCCTGCACCTCCAATCACCCCCCCCTGCACCTACAATCACCCCCCCTGCACCTCCAATCACCCCCCCCCTGCACCTCCAATCGGCGGGGCGGGCCGCACAGAGAGGCGGGGCGGGCCGCACAGAGAGGCGGGGCAGGCCGCACAGAGAGGCCGGGCGGGCCGCACAGAGAGGCGGGGCAGGCCGCACAGAGAGGCCGGGCAGGCCGCACAGAGAGGCCGGGCGGGCCGTACAGAGGGGGCCACACAGAGAGGCGGGGCGGGCCGCACAGAGAGGCGGGGCGGGCCGCACAGAGGCGGGGCGGGCCGCACAGAGAGGCGGGGCGGGCCGCACAGAGAGGCCGGGCGGGCCGCACAGAGAGGCCGGGCGGGCCGCACAGAGAGGCCGGGCGGGCCGCACAGAGAGGCCGGGCGGGCCGCACAGAGAGGCCGGGCGGGCCGCATGCGGCCCGCGGCCGTTATGTTGTGCAGGCCTGCTATAGACGCAGCCTTATCGACGCTTACTGAATAGGCCACTGTGTCTCTGTCTCTCTCTGTGTCTCTGTGTCTCTCTGTGTCTCTCAAATCAAAATCAGCTTTGTTGGCATGACAAAAGAACATTTCAGTATTGCCAAAGCGTGAGTAATAGGGGGTGTGGGACAATGATTACACGAATACTAGGGGGTACGGTTTAATGGTTATACAGTACATTACTTTTGTCTCTCTCTCATTCTCTGTCTCTCTCTCATTCTCTGTGTCTCTCTCATTCTCTGTGTCTCTCTCATTCTCTGTGTCTCTCTCATTCTCTGTGTCTCTCTCTCATTCTCTGTCTCTCTCTCATTCTCTGTCTCTCTCTCATTCTCTGTCTCTCTCTCATTCTCTGTCTCTCTCTCATTCTCTGTCTCTCTCTCTCATCCCTGTATGATAGGTATGTTCCAACTCTATTTTTTGCTCTTCTTTTCCGTTTGAGAGCAGGGAGTCCCTCACCTCTTCAGCCACACACCAGGAACGCTGGATTGCTTACAGACGCTCGGAGAGGCGGATACAGTCGTGGATTGCAGGCACTGATTTATCTGGTAAGTACCGCAAACATGCTTGAACAAGGGCCGTAGACATTTTATTTGATGGTTTAGATTACCATTGTCTGTGGTTGTTAGTTATTGGTATTACAGTTTTTTGATGTTGTTACGAATCAAATACATTTTGAAGTAGTAATCCCCTCCGAACTGGGCATTCCTGGCCAATAATGCCCTGGCTGTAAGAGTTGAAGGGCCCAAGCAAAGCCCCCACCTCTATACACACTAACACTGCAGGGGCATCAGAGTGTCTTATTGTCATGGCAACAGGAGGTGTCACGTGATGTAATTTGTTTAATAAATTATTTTTTAAGGTGTCCCGGTTTTTCATTTTCGAAATCTGGTCACCCTATTCATCAAGCAGAAAAAGTGAAGAAACAATTGTAGTTTTGCTAATGGACGTCATTTTGGCATATCATTAGCTTTGAGGATACCCATTAATATGAAGAAAAGTAACAGCCATTCCCAATGTAGCCCCCCTTCCCTGGGCCAATCGCAGATCGGGCCCCCTCCTCTGTACTAGGGCCTGGCTACGTGTCTGAGTGTGGTGCATACCTGCTGGCAACAGGGGGGCCTGAGTCTCCCGCGATGGTATGGGGGATGATAGGATCAGGTTTCTGGGGTGAATGCCTTCGTCTCATTTAATGGTGCAGCACCTCCATCTCTGAGCCCCAGGAATACGGGTGGAATCCTTCCAGAGAGTCGTCCCCCCCCCCCCCCCGGGGATGAGAGATTCCAGTCTCACACTGTATATCTTTAAAAGCAGCCGCAGCTCTTTATTCACAGCAGCAGAATAGCAGCAACAAGACTGTCAATCAGGTACAGGGTGTCTTCCTCCACACAGGACTGCTCTCCCTCAGGATGGTCTCTGTGTCCCTGCCACCACCCCAGGTCAAGGGCACCCAGGGTGGGGCTAGCTCTTCCCTCGCCCCCTAAACAGGGTGAGAGGAATTGGTCCACCTCCCTAAGTAAGGTTGCATCAGCTCTACTCAGAGGCTGATGGCTCCCCTTCTCCAACGGCCAATTGATATAGGCTCTCTCTGTCACCCTGGGCCAGCCAGGTGACAGACTCAGCAGACTCTAACTCTGGACTGAACTCTTAACTCTGACACACACTTCTACTAAATAGGAAGTGCACTGCTCTTTATGATATTGGCAGGCACTGCCCCTGTGTCTCTGCCTTCCACACAGGGTCAGGTACCAATTTCAGGAATGTCCCGTTATTAGCGTAAACACAACAGAGTTCCAGGGATCTAGCATTAAGACTGTAAGCTCTGCAGGCCAGGGATTTCCTTTCCTATTGTCTGATTTTGTTTGTTGCACTTATTGTACTATAATTCCCTGTACTGTATTGCCTCTCTTATAAAGCGCTATATAAATAAAGATTTCCATACATAATATATCTTAATGCATCTTAAGACACCTTAGAGTTCCCTCTATAAGACACTTTATGGTCCACTCAAGTGAATAGTCTGTAAGGAGTCTAAGGCTGCGTCCATAGAAGGACAAGCAGCGCTGAGGCGTGCGGACGCTCCGCGCTGAGCCCCTGCATCCTCAATGAGGATGCCTTGAGAGGGGGCTCATGCGAGCGTCCGCGGGCGTGCTCAGGCTTTGGAGTTTTCAGCCGAGCGCCAAGCTGTTTTTCAGCGCGCTGTCGGCTGAAAACATCCAATCAGCCTTAAGCAGCGTCAACGTCACGGCGCCGTGACATTGACGTCAGTGCATCGCGGGCGATTGGCCCAGCGACGTCACTGCCCCGCCTCCAACCACCTCCCCCCGGCTCCCTTCGCGCACGCTGGCTCCGTGGAATCGGGCTGACTTAAGCAGGCGAGCCTCAGCGTTAGCGCGCAACCGCTCTCCTCACCCCTCTATGGCCCGGGCCTTAGTTACTGTACAGCATTGTAAAGTGCCTTGCTGGCCTAGTACAATTTAGTAAATATCCTAAACAATGTCGTCTTAGGCAAAATGTTGCTGATCTTTGCTCTAAAAATGACTATGAACTAAAGAGAAATAACAATCTCCCTTGTGAGCACATTCACATGTCTCAGACAGGTCTGCAACCCTGCTTTTCACCATTATCCCATACAGCTTCCACTGCAGCCAGGGACTCTGGGAAATGACATGCAAATGAGCACAGTGTCACCTTTTGCTTCAAATCTATTTTAAATGAAATTAGCCTTGTACTTCTGGTGGAGAGTAGGGGGTTGGTGCTTTATACGTTACATATTATTAAATGTTAACATCAAACAAATATTGTCATTATGTTTGGTGCTACTTATTTCTTTTTCATTAGGATTTATTTATTCATCTTTCATTATTATTATTTACTAGCTGAGAGACCCGGCGTTGCCCGGGATGTAAATGCGTAATAGGTAGTATTATTTATAACTCGTGGAACAATAGGTGAGTATTTGTTGTAAAGGTTTCGGGGGGGGGGGAGAAAGGGGAGCGGGGGGGGGGAGAAAGGGGAGCGGGGGGGGGGAGAAAGGGGAGCGGGGGGGGAGAAAGGGGAGCGGGGGGGGAGAAAGGGGAGCGGGGGGGGGTGAGAAAGGGGAGCGGGGGGGAGAAAGGGGAGCGGGGGGGGAGAAAGGGGAGCGGGGGGGGGGGAGAAAGGGGAGCGGGGGGGGAGAAAGGGGAGCGGGGGGGGGAGAAAGGGGAGCGGGGGGGGAGAAAGGGGAGCGGGGGGGGGAGAAAGGGGAGCGGGGGGGGGAGAAACAGGAGCGGGGGGGAGAAAGGGGAGCGGGGGGGGAGAAAGGGGAGCGGGGGGGGAGAAAGGGGAGCGGGGGGGGGGAGAAAGGGGAGCGGGGGGGGGAGAAAGGGGAGCGGGGGGGGGGAGAAAGGGGAGCGGGGGGGGGAGAAAGGGGAGCGGGGGGGGGAGAAAGGGGAGCGGGGGGGGGGAGAAAGGGGAGCGGGGGGGGGAGAAAGGGGAGCGGGGGGGGAGAAAGGGGAGCGGGGGGGGAGAAAGGGGAGCGGGGGGGGGAGAAAGGGGAGCGGGGGGGAGAAAGGGGAGCGGGGGGGAGAAAGGGGAGCGGGGGGGAGAAAGGGGAGCGGGGGGGGGAGAAAGGGGAGCGGGGGGGGGAGAAAGGGGAGCGGGGGGGGAGAAAGGGGAGCGGGGGGGGGAGAAAGGGGAGCGGGGGGGGAGAAAGGGGAGCGGGGGGGGAGAAAGGGGAGCGGGGGGGGGGGAGAAAGGGGAGCGGGGGGGGGGAGAAAGGGGAGCGGAGGGGGGAGAAAGGGGAGCGGGGGGGAGAAAGGGGAGCGGGGGGGGGGAAGGGGAGTGGGGGGGGGGGAAAGGGGAGTGACTCGCGCTCCCCCCCCCGGCGGCCGCTTGGTCCCCCGATGTGCCGTCCTGCTGAGTGAGGCGTGCAGGCGGCTGCAGGAAGCGCCCTGTGTGGGCCTAAGACTCACGCTCCCCCCCCCCCCCCCCGGCGCCCGCTCGATGTGGCGTCTGGCTGAGCGGCGGTAGGAAGCGCCCTGTGTGGGCCTGAGGCTGAGGCGGGACGCGCAGTGGGCCTGAGGCTGAGGCGGGACACGCAGTGGGCCTGAGGCTGAGGCGGGACGCGCAGTGGGCCTGAGGCTGAGGCGGGACGCGCAGTGGGCCTGAGGCTGAGGCGGGACGCGCAGTGGGCCTGAGGCTGAGGCGGGACGCACAGTGACTTACCTGAGCGGGTGGTAGCGCCGGGGAGGTAAGGGAGCGGCTGGGGTAGGAGGGCCGCGCTTCCCGTCCGGAGCCAGTGCAGGATGGCGCACGTGAGGGGGGGGGGGAGGGGGGCGGACAGAGGGTGTGTGTGTGTGTATAGAGCTGCTGTGTTGTGTGTGTGTGTGTGTGTGTGTGTGTATAGAGCTGCTGTGTTGTGTGTGTGTGTGTGTATAGAGCTGCTGTGTTGTGTGTGTGTGTGTATAGAGCTGCTGTGTTGTGTGTGTGTGTGTATAGAGCTGCTGTGTTGTGTGTGTGTGTATAGAGCTGCTGTGTTGTGTGTGTGTGTGTATAGAGCTGCTGTGTTGTGTGTGTGTGTGTGTATAGAGCTGCTGTGTTGTGTGTGTGTGTGTGTGTGTGTATAGAGCTGCTGTGTTGTGTGTGTGTGTGTGTGTATAGAGCTGCTGTGTTGTGTGTGTGTGTGTGTATAGAGCTGCTGTGTTGTGTGTGTGTGTGTGTGTATAGAGCTGCTGTGTTGTGTGTGTGTGTGTGTGTGTATAGAGCTGCTGTGTTGTGTGTGTGTGTGTGTGTATAGAGCTGCTGTGTTGTGTGTGTGTGTGTGTGTATAGAGCTGCTGTGTTGTGTGTGTGTGTGTGTGTGTGTATAGAGCTGCTGTGTTGTGTGTGTGTGTGTGTGTGTGTATAGAGCTGCTGTGTTGTGTGTGTGTGTGTGTGTGTATAGAGCTGCTGTGTTGTGTGTGTGTGTGTGTGTGTGTGTGTATAGAGCTGCTGTGTTGTGTGTGTGTGTGTGTGTGTGTGTGTGTGTGTGTGTGTGTGTGTGTGTGTGTGTGTGTGTGTATAGAGCTGCTGTGTTGTGTGTGTGTGTGTGTGTGGGCCGTCACTCCGCCTCAGGCCAATGAGAGGTGTGCGGGGGCGGGCGACCCAAGGGACCAATGAGATTTCCCCTAGGGACACCGGACATCCAGGCAGGCAAACATACAGTGCTTTCACTAATATAGTATAAGATTAACTTTATTATATTTGTTGTTGTCATTATTATTATTGTTTACTGTTAGCTGGAGTATGGCTCACCCAAGAACCACTTTCCCCTGTATGGGGGTCAGACATAGTGCAGACTTGACCCCTGACATTTATAAAAAGATGTTGGAATATGTGACACTGCTGCTTAATAAACACAAACACAGGCGCGCCATGTATTGTTCTGACATTGGTTTATTACACAGAGACACGTCTTTATAGAGGGTTGTCACACTAACAGCCTGGAAGGGGTTAATGCAGGGTCACCAGCCCAGCCCCCCTCTCCTATGATTGGTTGCTGCTCTCGTACAGGAGCCGCGATTGGTCCCCTGTCAATGTCAGAAAAGGCTCGCCAGTTTTGCTGTCTCCATGGCGACCATGGCGGCCGCCGGAGATCGGCCTGCAGCGCGGCCCGGCTTCCAGGTTACCTCCCCGCCGGTGAAGATGTTAGCGGGGCGGCTGAGGGAATGCGTGCGGCGGCGGCCCGGTTCCTTCTGGCTGGAGAAAGGAGCCGGCGGGCTGGAGGTGGGCCTGGTGTGGATGCAGGGCCGGGTGCTGCACGTACGGCCCGAGCGCGGCGTCACCGTGCGGCTGAGCGACGACACTCACACCTTCACCGTGTGCGGGGCTGACCGGGTGCCCAAGGGCAAGCCCTGCCTGCAGCCAGGTAACCGGGGGGTCCGCACGCCCTGCCTGCAGCCAGGTAACCGGGGGGGTCCGCAAGCCCTGCCTGCAGCCAGGTAACCGGGGGGTCCGCAAGCCCTGCCTGCAGCCCGGTAACCGAGGGGTCCGCAAGCCCTGCCTGCAGCCCGGTAACCGGGGGGTCCGCAAGCCCTGCCTGCAGCCAGGTAACCGGGGGGTCAGCAAGCCCTGCCTGCAGCCAGGTAACCGGGGGGGGTCCGCAAGCCCTGCCTGCAGCCAGGTAACCGGGGGGGTCCGCAAGCCCTGCCTGCAGCCAGGTAACCGGGGGGGTCAGCAAGCCCTGCCTGCAGCCAGGTAACCGGGGGGGGTCCGCAAGCCCTGCCTGCAGCCAGGTAACCGGGGGTCCGCAAGCCCTGCCTGCAGCCAGGTAACCGGGGGTCCGCAAGCCCTGCCTGCAGCCAGGTAACCGGGGGGTCCGCAAGCCCTGCCTGCAGCCAGGTAACCGGGGGGTCCGCAAGCCCTGCCTGCAGCCACGTAACTGGGGGGTCCGCAAGCCCTGCCTGCAGCCAGGTAACCGGGGGGTCAGCAAGCCCTGCCTGCAGCCACGTAATCGGGGGGTCCGCAAGACCTGCCTGCAGCCAGGTAACCGGGGGGTCCGCAAGCCCTGCCAGCAGCCAGGTAACCGGGGGTCCGCAAGCCCTGCCTTCAGCCACGTATTTGGGGGGTCCGCAAGCCCTGCCTGCAGCCAGGTAACCGGGGGGGTACGCAAGCCCTGCCAGCAGTCAGGTAACCGGGGGGTCCGCAAGCCCTGCCTGCAGCCAGGTAACCGGGGGGTCCGCAAGCCCTGCCTGCAGCCAGGTAACCGGGGGGTCCGCGCGTGGCTATCACTGTCCTGCCTCACACGGGAGGGCGCCATGATTTCTTCTCCCGCCCCCTAAACAGCAACACCAGCCTCTCACCCTCTCACGTCACCTAGATAGAAGCCAGGCAGATCACACTGGTTTTCTATGAATCGCAACTGATTTTAAAGTCCTGTTTATATCAGCAGTCAGGTCTGATATAAAACAGTAGTAATGTTTCCACCGCCAGTGTATGCAGCGCTGTACATAGAATGTTTGCAGGCGCGAGCCGCTACCCCATAGAGCTTACAATCTATGTCTGAAGCACTTATTCCCATGACCTGTTATTTGTAATTTATATGATTGTCACATGTATTACTGCTGGGAAGCGCTATGTACATTTAATGGCGCTATATAAAAAAAGACATTTGTAGCCCTTTTTCTGACACTCTAAGCGACTTCGGGTAACTGCGCGCACCTGCGGCTCCAGGAGATCTGAGCCTCCGCTAGCTGGGAGCCTGGGGTAACACTTATTAGCGCAGCGCCTCCACTTACCCAGGATCCCCGTCATGTAAGATTCCCCTGGGCAAGAAACACACCGATACAATGCGTGCAACCAACTTTACTATGTGCAATAATAAACTTATACTCTATATGAACCGTGGCAATAACCCAATATGCAAACACTTATCTTATAACACTATACTTATACTCTATCATACCCTAACACCGCTAACGGATAATGTCCTTCTAACATCAGTGGCTCGGCCACACCCCTAGGGAATATTGTCCTGTACAATAGTGGCTCAGCCACGCTCTTATGAGTGTCTCTATCCCGTCACCGCGTGCCCCACACACCGTGTCCGTGTAATAGTACGATAGCGGTGTGTACTCGCTAGTGTCTCCCTATAGTTATGCCTAAGGCGGGATCAGCGCCTGTTGACCGGTGTTGGTGCACTTGACGTATCTACTACCTTCCGGTCACGGCGGTGACCGGTAATACTTGGAAAAGGATCAGCCGAATCCTTGCTTGTCTGGGATGTCCGCAGTGCAGCTGTCTGGTCCCAAGCAGCTCACCAGCAAACCTGCTCCGCACGCTTGTCCCTAACTGTGTACACAGTAAGGTGACTGATCGCTAGCACTATGGCCGTCCCTGCAGCACAGCAGCACACTGTGACTCAGGGGTTTCTCCTAAGGGCCTGCGGGGTAAAGCTAGCCTATGCAGGCGGGTCACGGACCCCCTGCACGCATACACCCTCCTCCTTTACCTTCCAGATCCCCTCTGACTAGCCTCTCCCCCACGCTTCCCTTTCCTCCTCCCGTAATTCTAGCCTTCCGATTGGCTCCTCAAGTCAGGTGACTGCCCAGGAGCTCATGGGAGTTGTAGTTCCTCAGCGGAGCTTCTCTGCCTTGAGCTGCACAGACTCACAGCTATTGCATCAGCGCAGACCTCCACATGACTCTCCTGAACAGTCAAAACACCAACTGAACACACATATGAGGTTCCTACCACATCCCTACATACATCTATTATTTGGTGCCTGCGGCACAGGGAGATAACGTGACTTGCTCAAGGTCACAAGGTATGGGGGGGGGGATTGAGTGTGTGTGTGGGGGGGGATTGAGTGTGTTTGTGTGTGGGGGGGTGTGTGTTTGTGTGTGGGGGGGTGTGTGTTTGTGTGTGGGGGGGATTGTGTGTGTTGGGGGGGGAGATTGAGTGTGTGGGGGGGATTTTGTGTGTGTGTGGGGGGGGATTGTGTGTGTGTGGGTGGGGGATTGAGTGTGTGTGGGGGGGATTGAGTGTGTGTGGGGGGGGTTGAGTGTGTGTGTGGGGGGGGGGTTGAGTGTGTGTGTGGGGGGGGGTTGAGTGTGTGTGTGTGGGGGGGGGGGGGGTTGAGTGTGTGTGTGGGGGGGGGGGTTGAGTGTGTGTGTGGGGGGGGGTTGAGTGTGTGTGTGGGGGGTGGGTTGAGTGTGTGTGGGGGGGGATTGTGTGTGTGTGGGGGGATTGAGTGTGTGTGTGTGTGTGGGGGGGATTGAGTGTGTGTGTGGGGGGGGGATTGAGTGTGTGTGTGTGTGGGGGGGTTGAGTGTGTGTGGGGGGGATTGAGTGTGTGGGGGGGGTTGAGTGTGGGGGCGGGGATTGAGTGTGTGTGTGGGGGGGGATTGAGTGTGTATGTGTGTGGGGGGGATTGTGTGTGTGTGGGGGGGGGATTGAGTGTGATTGGGGGGATTGAGTGTGTGCGTGGGGGGATTGAGTGTGTGTGTGTGGGGGGGGGGAATTGAGAGTGTGTGTGTGGGGGGGGATTGAGTGTATGTTTGTGTGGGGGGGATTGAGTGTGTGTGTGGGGGGGGAATTGAGTGTGTGTGTGTGGGGGGAATTGAGTGTGTGCGGGGGGGATTGTGTATGGGGGGGGATTGAGTGTGTTTGTGTGTGGGGGGGGGTGTGTTTGTGTGTGGGGGGATTGAGTGTGTGTGTGTGTGTGTGTGTGTGTGTGTGTGTGTGTGTGGATTGTGTGTGGGGATTGTGTGTGTGTGTGTGTGGGGGGGGGGAGTGTGTGTGTGTGTGTGTGTGTGTGGGGGGGGGGGATTGTGTGTGTGTGTACTGCTGCGGCACAGTTTATTCGAGCATTTGCCCGTTCTGTGCCGCAGCAGTAGCCTGGCGCGCGCCCGAGTGTGACGGGCGCACGCCGAAGCAGCGGAAGAGCGCCCTCCGATCGGGGCGCTCTCCCTACCGCTGCCGGGTCCGCCGGGTCCCCCGGAACCCCCTGCCGCTGTCCCGCGATCGCGGGACACCAGGGCTCCCTCGGGGAGCCCCTGGACACGCGTGCAGGGGGCGCACGCTCCCGATGACGCGTGACCGCGCGTCTATGACGCGCGGCACGCCGAGGGGCGGCCACTAGCAAGCCGGGAGATTTCCCGGCTTGCGGTACCGACCACACTTCAATAAAGTGTGTCGGTAGTGTATGTGGTGTGTATGTGGTGATTGATTGAGAGAGAGAGTGTGTGTTGTATTGCAGTGGTGCGCAAACTGGTGGGGGGCAATAAGGCGCAAGATTTAGGGGAGCGCAGGCGACGTGCGGCGAAATCTGGGTGCGCGGGCCGGCAGACGCTTTGCGCGGGAGGACGAAAAAGCTGTACGCGATGGGCGGCCAATAAGATGTGCACGGGCGGGCAGCCGAAGATGTGTGCGGGTGGCTGAACAAGATAGTGCAGGTGGCGGCCTCGTGATGGTGTGTGCGCACACGCGCAGGGGCTTCGGGGGTACGGGGAGGAGCACGCCCGAGCACGGTGAAGTCAAACGCCCCTCCCGGTGTCTGCCCTGCAATAGCGCTGTGTTCCTGCTCTCCTCCGCTGGCAACCTGCTTCGCTGCGATCCTCTGCGAGGGAAAGGGTCGGCTGCCACTATATCAATCATACTATGAATGTACAGAAATAATAAAAAAAAAGTGAAAACATTGAAAACGGAAAAATAATAATAATAATAATGTAGGTAGGAGTGTGGATGACAATGGGGATAGCAAGCCAAAGAGCAGGGAGGGGAAGGTAGAAACAAAAGGGGGGATAGGGAAGGGAGGTAGCAAAGAGGTGGATGAATGCCCCCCAAAAGTATTGCCTTTGTGCACGTACGCTCTCCCAAGCTCAGCGCTTGGGGAGACAAACAAAATTGACTTTGAAGTGCGCTCAGCAGAAGTCAATGCACACATACAGCCACACACACACACACAAACACACACAAATAGCCCCGATCCACGCTTGCAAAATGATGCAGGACACCCTGCGCTCAGGCTTGGAGAGTTGGTGATGTCACCGCTCTCAGCGGCAGCGTGGACGCAGCCTAATTTTGCAAGCGCGAGCTGTTGAAATATGTAAGTATTTATAGACATATTTGGATTTATATTGTATACCGTTTAATAAAGGTTTTTTTTTTTTTTCATGTGATTTTGATTACGTCAGGCAGGGGGGGCCCGAGAAATTTTATGGATGAAGAGGGGGGCTCGGCATAAAAGGTTTGCTCACCCCTGCACTAAGCTGCGCTTTCAGCTCATAGACCTCACATTATAAACGTGTAATTATAGTCTCACCTTAATGTAGTGTAAAAGAAAATGATGTACAGATTTGGTCGCATCTATTAACGCAGGTTAACGGTGGCAGAACGTTAACGCAGCTCTATTTAAACAAATGGCACAGCGCTATATTTCTTAAATGGGTGCAATTTATTGCATTATTTGTGTAATCTTATCAGGTGGTACAGGCATACCCCGCATTCACGTACACAATGGGACCGGAGCATGTATGTAAAGTGAAAATGTACTTAAAGTGAAGCACTCCCTTTTCCCCACTTATCGATGCATGTACTGTACTGCAATCCTCATATACGAGCATAACTGATGTAAATAACACATGTGTAACAGTCTCTACAGTCTCCCCGCTTGCGCACAGCTTCGGTACAGGTAGGGAGCCGGTATTGCTGTTCAGGACGTGCTGACAGGCGCATGCGCGAGCTGCCGTTTGCCTATTGGGTGATATGTCCTTACTCGCGAGTGTCCTTAAACCGGGGTATGCCTGTACACTTGTACAGGAAATCCTAAAGTTGATGTCCCTGGGGCAGCTGAGGGATTTTCACCCATTCAGTCCTGGAGGGTCCTGCGCCCCCCTCCTGCATTTCCTAATCATGTGTTCGCTCCTTAGGCCTCGGATATTTTATTTATTTGTCAAATGTTTTACCAGGAAGGAAGCAATACTTGAAAATGAGAGGTAACTCTCAATGTATGTCCTGGGCACAGAGTTATGATGACAGATACATGGTTACAAATCCATAGTTACATTAAGTGAACAGGGTATACATTATATACAAGACATTGCATGCACAGTTAGAGATAATATATATTATAGGCGCATGTAACCGTTACAGACCAGATTAAAATGTGAGACAGCCTTAGTTTTGAAAGAACTTAGACTGGTGGCATCTGCAAGAGTCTCTGGTAGGTTGTTCCAGTTTTGGGGTGCACGGTAAGGCCGTGATTATACCCGAAGCGGCGGAGCGCAGAACGTTGTGCGCCACCAAAACAAATAAAAGTTTTCCTATGAGCGCACGCTAAGAATGGGTGACCAAGTGCGCAAATTTTCGAACAGATCCAAGAATTTTATTTTCTGGAGCGATGGCCGCGTCATGTGAGTGGTTCAGCCAATGAGCGTGAACCACTCACGTGACATCATGGCCTCGCCTCCCGATGCCTCCTGCCTGCAGTGCAAGTTTCGGGCAGCGCATCGCACGGAGGTAGCGCGCGTGTCCCGCCGCCGGTGGTATAATGAAGGCCTATGAGGAGGAGCGTCCGGATACTTTGTTGAACCTTAGGACCATGAGCAGTCTGTTGGAGTCTGATCTCAGATGATAAGTGCTGACGTGGTAGGGGTGAGGAGCTTGTTCAGATAGGTGGGTAGCTTGCCTAGAAAGTATTTGAATACACAGACCCCCACCAACGCGGCTCGAAACGCGTTGGTGGGGGTCTGTATACCCCGTAATGTAGCTGTATTTTTTTGTGGTTTCCATTAAAATAGTCTTTTTTTATGGGCACACGCTCTCCTGGATTTCATTCAACCTTTTTTTACTTTCCTGAGTATTAGTGCCTGCTTTTTCCTTTTGCTTCGTGTCAAGTCATCCAGAAAAAACAGAAGCACGCCCCCTACTGTGAAAGAAGAAACCTGGACAGCCAAAAGGACATTACCAACTCTAACTGTGAGTTATTTTATCACAAGCACATTCTCCATTCTGACATTATATGCTGGGACACTTTATTGTGTGGCCCCTTACTACAGTGCTCGTGGGGGCCCTAGCCCACTAGTCAGATTACAATGGAGCAGTGATTAATACATGATTGTTCTGTGTCCTATGGATTGGCTATCCCTTATCCATTATCCAGGGGGTTTTCATTTCCGTTATCATTATATACATTTATTGAACGTTACAATTTTTGTACTACATATTTTGAGGCTTTTTTTCAGAGCACCACACATTTTTTCCATTTTTCTATGAAAAGTGGAAAGGCCGGGGACACTTTAACTTTCACATGTTATAATGCCTGGCCCCTGGCTTATGGTGCCAGGTAGCTGCCAGGGGCTCACCGTTCCAGTGGTAACCTTTATTGTATAGCCTGGTTACCCCCTTTATCGTATAGCCTGGCACCCCCTTTGGAGGGAAGTATTATCGAAATGGGGGGGTCCCAGAGTTGAAATGAATGCGGTTCAGCTTGGGGAGACCCTCTGCTTCAATCCTGTTTTAAAATTTTTTTTTTTATAAAAAGCGTGTGACTTGCTCCTTCAGAATACTGATTTTCATGTTCGGTTAAAGCCTTAACAAGAAAAAAATGGGTGTATATAGCGCTAAAAAATCTTGTGCAGTGACAATAATGTTATAATGTGATAGTGCACACAATAAAATATAAATATATAATAATAAACTTAGGCTGCCAGGTGATACCAACTCCAAGACAGGTTGGAAAAACAAGACAAATAATAAACAATACAGACCGGCGCCAATTAGTCCAAGGTGATACTAATGTCCAGCACTGAAAGAGTCTCAGAATAGTAGATAGCTGCAGTAGTATCTTCACAGCTTGTCTTCAATGATTGGACTCCATATGTATGTGCATGGGAGAAAAAATAGACAAAGAAAACATATCATAGTGCAGTATGCAAACAACCAAACATGCAGGACAAACAGGACAAGACAAACACTACATAAAACAGGCTCACCCCCTGAAGAAGTGCGCATGCGCACGAAACGCGTTGGGCAGATTTGCATTTTGAGTGTGGCAGAGGACTGGTAGTGACTGCGGGAGCCTTGCAGCCAAGTGAAAGGAAATTCGGCGATTGCACCCGCCTCCTAGCAGCGGATTTCCGGATTGAGCTTGACAGACAGCACCAGGAGCTCCACGAGATCCGTCAAGCCGCGTGGTGTGACGTGCTTCTGGTCACGGAGAGAGAGAGATCTCTGGAGGTCTGAGGACTGAAAAAACGGAGCTGCTGCCGGTTACCATCTATCCTTACACCCCTGCTTATGTCCTGTGGCAGTACTGTAAGTAGGATTCCGGTTTTTACCCACCGGATCCCACGTGTGCTACCTCATCATTTTCATTTTAATTGTGTTAATAAATACTTTATTGTAGGATTAGTCAGCCTTGCCTGTTTTATGTAGTGTTTGTCTTGTCCTGTTTGTCCTGCATGTTTGGTTGTTTGCATACTGCACTATGATATGTTTTCTTTGTCTATTTTTTCTCCCATGCACATACATATGGAGTCCAATCATTGAAGACAAGCTGTGAAGATACTACTGCAGCTATCTACTATTCTGAGACTCTTTCAGTGCTGGACATTAGTATCACCTTGGACTAATTGGCGCCGGTCTGTATTGTTTATTATCGGTTAAAGCCTTACTTCACAAATGTAGTAAAGTGCTTTAAAACATTTTTTTGTGTCAGGATAACATCATCGGCGTATAACGCGGTTTTGTACTCCTGAGACTGAATGTGGATTCCCGTGATGTCTTTATTGCTGCGAATGTGATTTGCAAGTGGTTCCATGCATAGGGCGAACAACAGTGGCGAGAGTGGGCAGCCCTGTCTTGTACCACTTTTAATGTGCAGCGAGTCTGACGGGTACCCTTGATGGATTACCCGCGCTGTTGGATTTGTGTACAGCGCTTTGATTGCCCGTATTACCGTTTCCCCCATTCCAAATGCTGCAAGCGTGGCATCCAGGTATGGCCAGTCGATTCTGTCAAAGGCTTTTTCCGCGTCTAAGCTTACAATCATCCCCGGGATCTTGTTGGCATTTATGTAATCTATAGTATCAATTATCCTTCTAGTATTATCGGCCGCTTGCCTACCTGCGATGAAGCCAACCTGATCTGGGTGAATCAGCCTAGGCAGAATCGAACTCAATCTATTGGCCAGTAATTTGGAGTAAATTTTAATATCTGAGTTAATTAAAGATATTGGCCGATAGCTTGGACAATTGGTGGGATCTTTGCCCTGTTTATGGATCACTGAGATGGACGCTTGCAACATCATGTCTGAGAAGGAGCCCCCTGTCAAAATATGGTTGAACATCCTCAGCAAATGCGGGGACAGGATTCCTATGTATTTTTTATAATACAGGTTAGAGAATCCATCTGGGCCTGGAGCTTTAGCAGGTTTAAGATTAACAACTACCTCTTTTAGTTCCTCCGCTGTGAACTCCTTACCTAGGAACTCCCGCTCCAACCTTGTCAGTTTTGGTAGGTTTGCTTTGGCTATAAATTCGCCTAAAGCCTTATTTGTTTTAGCGTTATGCCGAACCTTCTGGCCATCGTATAGCTTTGCATAGTATGCTCTAAACTCCTCGACTATGTGTTTGGGATTGGCTGTTATCTCTCCCGTTCTAGTCTTAATCGCATGGATTGTGTAGTTGTGTTGTTTATTGCGAATTTTCCTCGCTAGCATGGTATCTGGCTTGTTCGATTTCTGACACTGTCAAAGCCCCTAGTCTCCCTACCCAACCTCTTTGACCTCCTGGACAAATTCAACTCAGTTTCGGGGTTTAAAATCAACCAATCAAAATCAGAGGCGCTAAGCCTAAACCTCCCCAAAACTACCGAAAAACTAGTAGAGATTAACTTCAATCTGAATTGGCAACCCAAAATGATTAAATACCTGGGAGTTAATCTCACGAAGGAGGTCAAATCACTATATAAAGCAAATTATCCCAAACTCTTGCAATCTTTGAGAAGAGAGCTGAAGGAATGGGCGACATTCGGGATCTCATGGATTGGAAGAATTTATAGCGTGAAGATGAACCTTTTGCCCAGGCTCTTATACCTTTTCCAGACACTCCCCATACCCATAGATAGAGCGGAGATAAGTGACTTGCAGGCTCAGATCTTTAAATTCATTTGGCACAATAAGAAAGCTAGGATTCCAGCAAAAACACTGACTAAACCCAAAACAGCAGGCGGATTGGCGGTACCTTGCTTGTTCTCATATTACAAAGCGGCACAATTGAGCCAAATTATCCAATGGCACGTAGATCCGGAGCGCCGTAGATGGGTGAAACTGGAGAGCGAGCTGTGTGCCCCATTGGACATTCAGAATCTGATTTGGTACCCAAAATTTAGGTTAAAGAAAATCTCGAGACCGCTATCCTCAATAACTAACTCACTCTCGATTTGGGAAGATACTAAATTCAAATGCGCCTTAACTAAGAAGTACTCCTTGATGACACCACTATTCGGCAACCCAGATTTTGCTCCAGGGCTGGACGAGGGACACTTTATGGTTTGGAAGCAGAAGGGTTACGGGAGGTTGAGGGATCTGGAGGGCATGAGCACTATTCAAACATTCACGCAAATTCAGGCTGACAAAGGCATCCCCAACACAGAATTTTTTAGATACCTCCAGATCCGGGCATTTTACACCAAATACAAGAACCGTCCTAAAGTGACAAATTTTGAATCGCTCTGTGCACGAGGGCACAACATCTCGGGACTTACATCTAGGTTGTACAGAGAGGTAGTCGATCCTGGGACCGGCCCCAACACACGTCTTGACTACATGACCCACTGGGAGAGGGACTTAGGGGAGACTTTAGAGGACGAAGACTGGACAGACATACTCGAGGCGACAGCAAAAACATCGATTTGCACGACATTGAAGGAGAACTCATATAAGGTGTTAATGAGGTGGTATCTCACCCCAGTTAGATTATCAAAATTTGTCGCGGGTTACTCCCCCTTGTGCCCTAGACAATGTGGAGAGCCCGGAGACCTGCTGCACATGCTGTGGTCTTGCCCTCGACTGCGCCCAATATGGGAACAGATTCAGAATTGGCTGGAGAGGATCTTGGGCCTTGGAATTCCTCTAGACCCCTGGCTATTTCTCCTGAATCGGCCACTAAAGGGCCTGTCAAGAGCGGGGAACAAATTGATCGCTCATTTTGCGACGGCGGTGAGGTGTGAGACAGCAGCATTGTGGAAGCAAAATACAACTCCATCGTTAGAAAAGATTCGGAATAGAATTTGGTTTGTTTGCCAGATGGAAAAGTTGACTAGTTTGGTCAACGACACTGGCGCAAATTTCCAAAAAGTCTGGTTCCCCTGGTTGGTACAGACTGACATCACAGGGGTGAGCAATGCCACCATTTGGCTGTAATAATGGAAGGTGAGTTCTCCTTCGACGTGTTCCGGACGGTAACAGGGGGAGTACGAGCCCCAGACACAGACCAGAGAGGGGACGTGGCAAGAACAGCCCAACACTGGGTTGCACGGCGTGAGCCGAGAGTTTCGAGGAGTTACAAGAAGCTGTGGAATACGGGTCAACACCCCCTCCCCATCCCCCCCTACCCCACCTCTGCCCCCCCCCCTTTTGTGTTACCCCTTCCCCCCCCCCCATTTCCCACATGTGTCTTCCCCGATGTGGCGCAACCCTTTCCCCCCCGAGTCAACGTGTTATGTGTAAGAGAATTAGCAAGTTATGTGGCAACCTCAGCTAATATTGGCCAAAAAATGTATTTACACCGCTGTATGCTTGGAAAACAATGAAAATAAAAAGTTGAAAAAAAAAAAAAAAAAAACATTTTTTTGATTTCAACCTTCCCCAGCGATCGCATCTGTCTATCTAAACCTTGTGTCGCCCTGCTCCTTACTTCCCTTCTCCTTTCCCACTCAACCTGTCTTCACCAACCTACTAACACTTCTCTACCTCCTTTGATACCTAACCTACCAAGTCCTACTTCACGTCCCCCTTCACTCCACTTCCAGTCACCACTCCCACTATCTAACTTGCACATTTCTATAGCTTTCTGATTTCCTCACTTCTCCACATTTATTCTTCTTTCTTTCTAGCTCCCTACTTCCTCTCCTCCTTGCTCTCCCCTCTACCACTTCCTTACTACTTGCTGCATCCCTACCCCACTTTAAATTCAAGTCTACTTCCTTACTCCTTCTTATAGTATTGTCTCCTTAAATGTCTCCACTTCGGCTTATTTCCTCTCATCTACTTGCTTTTATCCTCTTACTAACTCCCTCTCTATCACTCACCCTGCCCTTACTCGCTTAATGGTTCTGCCGCTACGGCGCTATACTAATTCCCTTCCCGTATGTCTTTCTATTCTTCCCAGACTCAAAATTCAAAAAGCCCGCGTCGGGCCGGTGAGATGACTAATCCAGGCCTGCGCGGGTCATCCGGCGCATTCTGGACGCCTTGATGGGCTTACGGCTGTCCTTGGTCTTGCTGGTGACGTCATCTGGTCGCGCCGGTGGGAGCTGGTTCCGCGCCACCTCAAAGATGGCGCCGCTCCTTCCGGGGCACAGCTGTGATGCGTATCCGGGGGGCGGCCATTTTGGAAGACGTCTCTCACCAGTGCGGAGGTGCGTGCGCCCGCTCCTGTTTCCCGCTCACCGCTCTCTTCCTGCTCCTGCGGTTCACTGTGGATTCCTGCCTTCTAGAGCTGCTTCGCCATCTTGTGTCGGGGGCCGCCATCATCAGAAAGGTAGGCCGCAAATTTTCTCACCAGGGATTCAGTTTCAGCGCAGGTTGCTTGATCACTGGACATCTGTAGTTGGGGTGTCGGAGATCACCGCTCTTTCACTCGGGGGTGAGTTTCTTTATTTGGTGACAGCTTCACCGTGGCCGGGGACCAGACCTCAAGTAGGGGGACGAGAACTGGAGGAGAAGCAAAGAAACACAGGTTGCTGAGGCCATGACACCGAGGGATTAGCCTGATACACTACAGGGGTGAACAAAGCCGGGACAGACTCTGGTTATGCATAGTATATGTTAGGTTTTATTAATTCAAGCTCAGGAAGAGCGAGGCAGGAGTGGGGGGGAGTGACCTGCTTCAAAAATCCGCATGGGCCACGCACTAGGGGGGAGGAGGGTGGATCTCCTGGGCCCTAGTGAAGTCCTTTGGGACTGGACGCGGTGGGTGAATGAACTTCATCCCACGTTTCCTCCGGACGGTTGGAGAGGAGTCCAGCTTCCCAAAGGCGGTGATCTCGTCAAGGAGGCGACGTCGCCGAGACGACGAGAATTCTACTGTCTTTTGTCTTGTCTAGTGTTTGTTGTGTCCCCCCAGGTGTACCCTCTTGTGTGCTCCCCCTTGTGTATTGCTGTAGGTGGTGAAGTGAGGTATTGCAGTTCGAGAAGAAGAGGAGGTCGGGATTGTGGTCCAGGTGCATCAATCAAGAACAGATATCGGCAGCAAAGTCATCTCATACTTTTAAATGAGTAAGGAACTCAGGCTAGTATCACATAACATTAAGGGGTTTAACAGCCCGGTTAAACGCAGAATCGCCTTCCGAGATTATAAGCGTAAAGGGGCAGAAATTCTGTTTCTGCAAGAAACACACTTCTCTCAAGACAACTACCCCAAATTCCTGGATAAGGACTACCCGACACACTTTTTGTCTTCCGCGAAAGTCAAAAAAAAAGGGGTGGCCATACTAATTCATAAAAGAATACCGTTCGTACCCGATAGGACTTTCAAAGATAAAGAGGGCAGATTCCTCATAGTAAGAGGTGCAATCCAAGGGTTCCCAATTACTCTAGCAACAATATATGCCCCTAATGAGACGGCCCCCGTTTTTTTCTCTACCTTCTTTGGGAAACTCAACAAAGTGGCCAGAGGTAATATCATTGTCGCTGGAGACTTGAACAGGGCACTACGGGAGGACCTTGACAGATGTTCATCCACTAATATTACACACAGATCTGACATACTAACAATTAAAAAAGGGTTACGTGACTGCCAACTACTCGACATCTGGAGGGAACAACACCAGAGACTGAGAGAATACACCTTCTACTCACACCCACATGACACATATAGCAGGATAGATTACTTCCTTGTATCCAACAGAATGGTCCCTGGGGTCTCTCGCACCGAGATCCATGATATTTCATGGTCAGACCATGCATCTATAGAGCTGCGGTGCACACTAATCCCACTAGACAGACCTAGAGCGAACTGGAAACTAAACGAAATCTTGCTGAAAATCCCAGCCCTACAGGTGGAAATTGGGGAAAAGCTCACACAATACTTCGAGGAGAATGAGGGGAGTGTGGCTACGCACTCCAGACTGTGGGAGGCCCATAAGGCTACCCTCAGGGTGGTCATTATGAATCTGGCCGCTAAACGGAAAAGAGAACGGGAGGGAAAAATTTTGAAGCTAGAGGAACAGCTAGCAGAGCTTTCCTCCCTCCACAAAAAAATAAGAATGCCCACACGTTAACTCAAATACTAGCCACTAAAACTAGTCTTAACCTCCTCCTCTCCGCCCAGGCCGAGAAGGAATTGACCTGGTCCAAGCGGAAATTTTATGAAAAAGCTAACAAGCCTGACACACTACTTGCCAATAAGCTAAAAAAACAAGCTTCCAAACTATCACATTCACGCAATTCGAAACCAAGATGGGGACCTTACCTCCATCCCAGCGAACATAGCAGGGGAATTCAAAAAGTATTACGAAATATTATACAATGGAGATAAGGTAACCCATAATCCGAAAACAAAGGAGGATTTACGGACCTTCTTAATAGAGGCACATTTACCCATTTTGAAGAGATGCGAAAGGGAGGCACTCCAGTCGGACTTCACGATGGAGGAACTCTCTGGGGTCATCAAAGCACTAAAACCGGCTAAAGCCCCAGGGCCAGATGGCTTTTCGAACTTATATTACAATAAATATTTAAAAATTCTAGCCCCCCACATGTTAAAGTTATTCAATGAAATCTTAGCAGGGGCCTCATTCCCAGCACAAATGCTCCAAGCCTCAATATCGGTGATCCATAAACCCGGAAAGGACCCGGCAGACTGTAAGAGCTACCGGCCCATTTCACTGATTAACTTGGACCTCAAAATATACTCTAAACTTATAGCCAACAGGGTGGGTAGTGTTCTTCCCGGGTTAATTCACACGGATCAAGTAGGGTTTATCGGAGGTAGACAAGCGGCAGATAACACCAGGAGAATTATTGACCTAATTGATCTGGCCCAAAAAGAAAAAATTCACTCCATGGTGTTAAGTCTGGACGCTGAAAAAGCCTTCGATAGAATAGATTGGCCCTACCTATCGGAAACACTGAGAGCATTTGGCTTTGAGGGACGCCTCCTGCAGGCCATCCTGGCGTTGTATAAAAACCCAACAGCAAGAGTGAGATATCAAGGTTTCCCCTCAGAACAGTTTGAAATCAAAAGCGGAACACGTCAAGGATGCCCGCTGTCGCCACTACTGTTCGCCTTATGTATAGAGCCTTTGGCGGCACACATCAGAAATAACCCAGATATCTCTGGTATCCCTGTGGGAGACCAAATGCACAAAGCCGCTCTATATGCGGACGATGTCATTCTCACAATAGCCAAATCTCTCACATCTCTCCCAAATGTATTCAACATACTGGGCAAATTTAACCAAATTTCGGGATTTAAGATCAATCAGTCTAAATCAGAAGCCCTCAATATTAATCTACCAAAAGAAGTTGAAAAACTGATTGACCTCAATTTTCAGTTCAAATGGCAACCCTCCGCTATCAAATATTTAGGGGTTTATCTCACAAGGGAGTACAAAACTTTATATAAAGCAAATTTCCCCAAGATCATAAAGACGCTGGGGGAGGATCTCCGAACCTGGATGAAGGGGAGCATCTCATGGATTGGGAGGATACATAGCGTGAAAATGAATCTCCTCCCAAAGATGCTATATCTTTTCCAGAGTCTCCCTATCCCTTTGGTGCAGGCGGACATCCTCTCCCTCCAGTCAAAAATTATAAAATTTATTTGGAACGGGAAAAACCCAAGAATTGCTAAAGGAATATTAAAACGTCCCATTCATCCTGCGGAGGGTGAGCGGTGCCTTGCTTGCAGGCCTACTATAAAGCAGCCCAATTAGGGCAGATTTTCCAATGGCACACAGACCCAAGCCTACGGAGATGGGTTGAGTTGGAGAAGAGATGCTGTGCACCAATTGAAATCCGAAATTTAATCTGGCTACCCAGAGAAGGGGTACGCAAGATGAACAATCCGCTGCAGACCATGGTCAATTCATTATAAGTTTGGGAGGCCACGAAATTCAAATGTAATTTGACTACCAAAACATCATTAATGACACCAATAGTGGGCAACCCAGACTTCGCTCCGGACCTGAATAGCAAAAATTTCTTGATATGGACTCAGAAGGGCTTCTCCCGTCTAAAAGATCTGGAGGGCATAACGACCATACAAACATTTGACCAAATTAAATCCTCTAAGAATATCCCAAACAAATTTTTTAGGTACCTCCAGATCAGAGATTTCTACAATAAAACGCCAATTCGACCGGCGCGAACAAATTTTGAGCAGCTGTGTTCCAGAGATACGGACACAAGGGGACTCACATCTAGAATGTACAGGGAAGTGATCTGCCAGAAGTCGCCCATTGACAATAGACTGAGTTACATGAGACACTGGGAATCAGACCTAGGAGAGACTTTAGAGGACGACGAATGGGACAGAATTATACAGGCGGCGGCGAAAAGCTCAATCTGCACCACATTAAAGGAGAACGCATATAAAGTCCTTATGAGGTGGTATTACACTCCGACGCGCTTAGCGAAATTTGTAAAAGGCTACTCCCCTCTCTGCCCTAAACAGTGTGGGGAAGCAGCTGACCTCCGACATATGTTGTGGTCTTGCACTAAGGGGGCCCCTATTTGGGAACAAATCAGAGATTGGATTCAGCGGATTCTCGATTTGGAGATCCCCCTGGACCCGTGGCTGTTCCTATTGGGCATGCGGATCCAGGGTCTGTCAAATGCGTCGCATAAATTAATCGCGCATTTTGCTACAGCCACAAGATGTGAGATCGCAGCATTATGGAAACAGCAGGAGATACCAATTATCCCTAAGATCAAAAACAGAATTTGGCATGTCTGCCGGATGGAACAATTAACGAGTTTAGTTAATGACTCCGGCACAAATGTTCTAAAGGTCTGGGATCCATGGTTGACCCAGGTAGACATCCCAGGAGTGGACGCCACCTCAATCTTGCACTAATTAAACTAGGTGCGTTCTCCTTTAAGGGCAGATTAGACAACACGACTCAGCGACGCACAGTTAGCAGACCTTCATGTAGTCATAGAATAGGGAAAAACAAATAAAAGAAAGAAACCTCAGAAGAACCTGTCCCAGTTAAAACCCTTAGCTATTGCCTAAAAGGTTGAACAAGAGATATCTAAAAAACTGCACCAGAGCCTGGCAACCTACCACCTCCCTCCCACCCCTAACCTCTTTCCCTGTCCCCTTGTCAAGTTCGTCTGGTCTTGTTTGTAAAGTGTTAAGTGGATGTGTCTTCTAGGCGTCATTACATGTGTTTAACAAAACTGGAAATGTAATAATGGGCTGTGGAACATTGGCTGTATTTGTACTTTCCAATAAAAATTTAAAGTTGAAAAAAAAACAAAACATTTTTTTATATTGCATTGAGTAATGGAAACCCAGGACAGTGTTGGTGCTAGCTAGATATAAACACTCCAGACATGTACCAATCTTTAAACCCTTGGGTATTTAATGTTGGTACAGATAAGAAGCATGGCTTACTCCAACCCGTTTACCCTGTGGTCAAAATATTAGTACAGCTCAACCCCGTTATAGCGCAATCTGCTATAGCGCGAATCCGCTTTTAATGCTGTCTGAGCGTGGCTCCCGATTTAAAAACATCTCCAAGGTTTTATTTTTATATAATATTCAATGCATTATTGCTAACAGACACACGCTGATACACATATATACACACACCCCTACACCATGCGGGAATTGAACCCATGATCTTTCATATGCTGGTGCAATTCTCTAGCTGCTACACCACAGTATTGGTGTGATGAATCTGACTCTATAAACAAACGTAACATCTACTGCACAGTGCAGTCCATGGGTGATCAGGGTTCAATTCCCGCATGTGTATTATATAAAATGTATTCACTGTTGGGCTGTCATTGATCAGAGAAGGGTCATGTGACCCTCCTGCGCTCAAAAGTCAGTCAAATTGAAAGCTTGGGAGAGCGTATGTAAGCACCTTGGAGCCTGATGAAGTGGAGAGAGCTGCAGATGCCGGGTAAGTCCTCGCAGAACCGTTCTTCCTGATTGCGCCGACCATTTCGCGATCCTGGTTATAACGTGCTCATTATGTGGACCAAGAGCACCGCGTTATAACGGGATTCAGCTGTATTAAGGGTTTCATATTTTTTTTTTTCATTTACAAACCTACTTTACATCCCTATCATTAAAAAAAAAATATATATATATATATACACACACACACACACACACACACACACACACACACACACACACACACACACACAGTTAGGTCCGGAAATAATTGGACACTGACAGAATTTTCATAATTTTGGCTCTGTACGCCACCACAATGGATTTGAAATGAAACAACTGAGATGCAATAGAAGTGTAGACTTTCAGCTTTAATTCAAGGGGTTGAACAAAAATATCGTATGAAACGTTTAGGAATTGCAACCATTTTCATACACAGTCCCCTTATTTCAGGGGCTCAAATGTAATTGGACAAATTAACACAATCATAAATAAAATGTTAATTTTTAATACTTTGTCGAGAATCCTTTGCAGGCAATGACTGAAGTCTGGAACGCATGGACATCACCAAACGCTGGGTTTCCTCCTTTGTGATGCTTTGCCAGGCCTTTACTGCAGCTGTCTTCAGTTGTTGTTTGTTCGTGAGTCTTTCTGCATTAAGTTTTGTCTTCAGCAAGTGAAATGCATGCTCGATCGGGTTGAGATCAGGTGATTGACTCGGCCATTGCAGAATATTTCACTTCTTTGCCTTAAAAACATCCTGGGTTTCTTTCGCAGTATGTTTTGGGTCATTGTCCATCTGTAAAGTGAAGCGCCGTCCAATCAACTTCACTGAATTTGGCTGAATCTGAGCAGACAATATATCCCTATACACTTCAGAATTCATCCGGCTGCTTCTGTCTTCGTTCACATCATCAAAAACCACTAGTGACCCAGTGCCATTGTAAACCATGCATGCCCATGCCATCACTGCCTCCACCGTGTTTTTCAGATGATGTGGTACACAGCAACTCTCTTTTTTAGATGTCCTCATTACACAGACTAATGGGGAGTTACATACTGATCTTTTTAGAAAGGATACATACAGAAATGCCATTTTAAGGGCAGATAACCATCATCCTCCTTCTCTTATTGATGCATTACCTTTTTCACAGAAAGTCCGGGTCTGCAAAATCACGAGCAGGAAGGATAATATTGAACCAGCTATTGGAGAACTACGTAGTAGATTCCTGGCTAGGGGATATCCTCCTGCTGTGTTAGACCGGGCACTGGATAAAGAGGTAAGTGCTACCAAAAATAAGAAGGAGGACAGGCTTGTATTTACCACTACGTACAGTCATAAGCGAAGCAGAGGAAAAGACCTCCCAGCCCGACGCTACAAGCCTGGTAGACAGCGTGTATCACGCGCAGGCTGTATTAACCCCCAGCACATCGGAGACCAACCATGTAGGAATAAGCACTGTAGCTGTGATGAATCCTTGATCACATTGAACGGGAAAACACTGGACACGATGGGCCCTTGGTCCCTCTAAGGATTCATTTTGCTGGGGGTTAATACAGCATGCGCGTGATACACGCTATCTACCAGGATTGTAACATTGGGCTGGGAGGTCTTTTCCTCTGCTTCGCATATTGCTGGTTTGGCCACGGCTGCTCAGCCTGGAATTAAGACTTTCATTATTGACATTATAAGAAGAGGCTTATACCCCGTGAATATGTATGTAATCACTTAATTGGTGATTTGAGAACTGGAGTGCTATCGTTATTTTTTTTTCTAACCATTTATTTATTTATTTTTTGTGGCATCTATTTATTCACATTTTTTCTTTCTGTGGAACATTTTTTTTTATTTCTCTGGAGTGAGTATTCGTGCTATTCCTATCCTGTGTGTTTTTTATTATGGAAGATTATGTAGAAGTGGAGGATGAGGAAGGGGTTACTGATACCTATGCCTTTAACTATGGAGACACTCACCGTCAGAGGAGGGCAGAGTCAGTTTTTGATGAAGGTGCTAATTTCATCTGTGAAGAGCCTGCTGACTTAATTACCCACTTCCTTACATTGGAAAAACTGTTATCACAGGACATTAGGTATTGGTGGGACATTACCACTCTTGAGAACTATGCTAGAGTTAAAAGGATTCCGTGAGGCTTACGCTTGAAAAAGGTACCGTCCTTTGGCTTTATTAATAAAGATTTTGAGAATGACTGGAAAGCCATATTAGATCATTGCTCATTTAAGCTAATCAAATTGATCATTAAGTATAAGCTAAATTAAAAAAAAGAAAGTGAGAGCCAATGTGAAAGTCCTACAGGATAAATTGAAAGGTTGCAGAAAAATGGAGAATTTTATTAAATATGACCAAACACTTTTAAGCAACGTGGGTGCTATGGAAAAGTCTCTAATGATTAAGAAACAACAAAAGTTTGATAGGGACAAGATAGACTATGAGAAGCAGCAAGTTTATATATGGCAACGCTACACTACAAACGCACAAAAGCCACAACCAAAATCTGGTTCTAAATATCAGAATAATAAAAAACAAGGTGACTCCAAGAACCCGAATAAATCCATCCTAAAACGCCATGGAAACGCTTCCAGTTTTGAGTCAGATGGTTCTGACTATGAGAGTCGTTCACTAGGCGTTTCCTTTTGTGATGATGATGATAATTGGCGAGTTAGATCTACCTCCCCTGAAACCGACTCTTCACAAAAATCTGTTATGATGCCCTCTCGGAAAGAAGATAAACCTTCATACTCCTTGTTTCAAAAGGAGTCAAAAAACGAAAGAGGACAAGGAGATCATCAAAGAAGAGAAGGGGGAGGGGGATCCGGGGGATCGAGCAAAAGAAAGAAATATGCATAGGAGAAGTTGTGGATAATGTTATCAACATTTCACATAAGACTCTTACAGATGACCAGATTGCGGTTCTAAATAGAGGTTTAAATTTTGCCCCATACCAAGATTTTAATTTATTCAATACCATCATTGATCTCCAAAAATTAATTCGCAAATTGTCTCTTAAAAAATATTTTAATAGAAAAAAGGGACAACAGAGGTTCCACTATATTCCACTGATAGAGGTCTAGCTGAGAATGTTGATGGTATTGATGTTTCAATGGAGAATTTGGATTTGCATTCATTTCGTGAACAATGTGCTTTATCAGATCTTAGAGATCTTTATGATGAACAAAATCAGGATTTGGAGCCTGAGATCCCTTCCTCATTCAGCTTCTTTGGGCAATTACACTTAGGTCTTAAGAAGAAATCAACCTTTTGCCCTCATATTTTTAACAATCATAATATTAAGACCTTTGAGAAGCTGGTTGAGAGGGATCTCAGGTTATTGGCTAGGGGTATTGTACCCCGGGGGGTTCCCTCTTTAAATAAAACGAATCTGTCAGATATTGACTTCCAGGAGATGATTGCCCTCAGGGAAGATAGGTCTATTACAATCAAAAAGGCTGATAAGGGAGGGGCCATTGTGGTGCCCTCTTCTTCAGATTATCAGGCAGAGGCACTTAGATTACTTGAGGATGTTGAATCTTATACAAAATTGACATGATCCCACATGTGAGTTTTTACACCTTTTGAAAGAGATTCTTGAAGAAGGAAAGGCCCTATTTGTACTTAACACAAAGGAATATGAGTTTCTCTACAATGCCTCACCTATTGTGCCCATCTTCCACCATCTCCCAAAGATCCATAAGTCACTTGTCCGCCCTCCTGGGCGGCCCATTGTGGCCAGTATTGGATCTTTGGGAGATGGGTTATCACGCTACATTGATGGTTTTTTACAGCCACTGGTAAAAAATCTGCCTTCTTTTCTGAGAGATTCTATGGATCTTTTATCCGCTATAAAAAATGTTATGATAGAAAAAATTAAACTAAACATATACTAAGCGCTTAACCTATTAGCCTAACTTAACAATACACGATAATGATGGATAAGTGCTCTAAATGTTGGAATTCCCTTACAAAGATACAACAATAAACTAGTGAATTCTACAGACTAATATAACAAACTGAGAAGACGGCTGCCTAAGGATTGAAAAACCACAAACCTATCCACAAGGTAAGTACAACAATAGCTTAAAAACAAAAATAAAACAAACAATGAAAGAAAACAGAAATAGTCCTTGGCGCACTATCTGGTATATAAACCTGCAGAAAAATGAAGTCCAAAGATCTTGGTAGTGAGGATTGTTGGTCCGGAATCCAATCGTACTCAAAGTCCTCTGAGGTGGTGGAATCAGATTTGTGCGAATGATGCTTTAATGCATGCCAGACCAATATGATTGGGTTCAAAGCAGGATCTTAATGAATGTTGCAGATGTGTTTTGGGGTCAATGTCTTGGAAGGACTGGTGACCACTCCAGATGTGAAGTATTCAGAAATGTTACGTTCTTCCCTCTGAGCAATAATGACCTTCTGTATGTAGACTCTCTAATATGAGGAAAAAGCCTTAATGGACTGGTCATGCACAGCTGCATCTAAAGACTTAGTAAACAATTATTTGGAAGTCTGACTCCTCCTCCCTGTCAGACTTCCAAATAATTGTTTATTTTACCAGTCCTTCCAAGACATTGACCCCAAAACACATCTGCAACATTCATTAAGATCCAGCTTTGAACCCAATCATATTGGTCTGGCATGCATTAAAGCATCATTCGCACAAATCTGATTCCACCACCTCAGAGGACTTTGAGTACGATTGGATTCCGGACCAACAATCCTCACTACCAAGATCTTTGGACTTCATTTTTCTGTCAGGTTTATATACCAGATAGTGCGCCAAGGACTATTTCTGTTTTCTTTCGTTATTTATTTTATTTTTGTTTTTAAGATATAAAAAATGTTAGTTGGAAAAAGACTTTTAGATGGGTGACATTGGACGTGATGTCACTTTACTCAATCATAGATCACGAGCAAGGGATTCGAGCAGTGGAATTTTTTCTTGATGCTTCTACATTGTCCATTTCATTACGTGCCTTTCTTTTGGATTCTATTATGTTTCTGCTCACCCATAATTATTTTTCTTTTGATGCACAATTTTATCTTCAGACACGGGGTACTGCTATGGGGACGTCATTTGCCCCCTCTTATGCTAATTTGTTTGTGGGTCTTTGGGAATCCACACACATTTTCGGTGCTGATAATTCTTTTCGTCATCAGATTATTTTCTATAAACGGTATATTGACGATTTGATTATGATTTGGGATGGGGATTTATTATCACTGCATGCCTTTATTCATACACTTAATACTAATTCTTTAAATCTTAAATTTACTTATGAAGAACACATGAATCACATCAATTATTTAGACATTACTTTATTTATTGACACGACAGGCACTATTCAAACGGACATTTTTAGAAAGCCTCATTCACGTAATACTTTATTGGAAGCAGACAGCAGTCATTCTAAATCATTCATTCGAAGTATACCCAAGGCTGAATTCCTTCGACTAAGACGGCTTTGTTCAAATGACGATTTATTTGAGCATCAAGCAGAGGAATTAAAAACTCGATTTGCTCAAAGAAAATATAATCACACTGATATTGAAGCAGCATATCTGTGTGTCAAATCTACAAACAGGATCGATTTGTTATCGAACTCGTCTGTGAAGTTCAAGAAGAAACATGAATTGGATCGAGTGACGTCTGCTCTATTTGTCACCCAGTTTAGTCGCCAGGCTGAACAGATTCGTTCTATCATTTATAAACATTGGGGGACCCTCACTCTTGATAAGGACCTACACAGTTCAGTTAACCAGGGTCCAGCCATTACTTTTAGGAAATCCAAATCCTTATCTGACTATCTTTCTCCAAGATTGTTTGACTCTAAGAAGTCTAACAAATCTGTTTAAAATAAAAGGTTTTTTTAAATGTGGAAAATGTTGCGTTTGCTGCTATGCGAAACCAATTAAGTCTATTAAGACTATTTATTCTAAAAAGAACTATAGGATCCCATCCTTTATTAATTGTGACTCACAATTTGTCATATACTTTCTTACCTGTGGCTGTGGCCAAGGGTACGTGGGCTGCACTATACGCCCTGTTAAAAACAGAATCATGGAGCATATACGTTCCATTAAAAGAAAAGATTTCATGTTACCAGTTTCAAAACATTTTACTGACTGTCCTTCAGGAGGTCTATCAAATGTTCATTTTTCTGCTGTAGAACTGGTGCCCATGCCCATGAGAGGGGGTGATAGATTAAAGCTCCTCAACCAGCGGGAGATGTTTTGGATCCATTCTTTGGATACATTATCCCCTGCAGGAATTAATACAGAATGGGATCTAGAAAAGGTGAAGGGAAACACAAAATGGATGTGCCCCCTAAAAGAATTCACTTAAATGCACACCATAACAGTGTAAAAATTAACTTTTAATAAATTTACTTAAAACATATATTACCAAAGTAATGTGTAATGTGAATTAAAAATATATTAAATCAACGCTATCAGGCAACCTTGTCGTCAGTTATAAGTTCATACTATCCCATTTAACCACTTAATAATGGTGGGATATGGAGGACACAGATTGCTAGGAGTCAGGGTGTTAACCCCTCTGGAGCAACGGTGAGACCCAATAATGGAAGTGTATAGATGTACACAAGTGAGTGGCCAATGGGTTAAATGTCCAGCTACCTTGCTAGATCAGCCAGCACTGCGCACTATAATGGAGACTTTAGTGTGTTAAAATAAGAGTGCTAGAGTGATAAAGCTGGCAAATGCAGTGATAATGGTAGTACATACACTGCTTGTCCGGGATGGGAAGGGAGCGAAGATAGCAGGGATACACCATGAAAAATAAAAAATAAATGCATACAATAGTGTAATAAGTTCTTTTCAATCTGGATAAAACATGTATGTCTTGGCTCTATAGCAATGCCTACTTACAGTAGGTCAAAAGGTAAAAAGCATTGATCTACACAGCAGGTAGAAAGGTGTCAGGATCTTCAGGAACAACAGCCCAGGTTTACAGCATAAGAAATCAGCACCTCAGCTCAGACGTCAGTAGATGTGAGTGGATCAGAGACATGCAAAAGAAAGGCAGACCATAGTGTCGATCGTGCATAAAATTTATATAAACAAACAACAAATTTTAGGAATTGTACTCACATTGTGTACATAATCATAGTTCACATAAGGCTTTACTTGAGGCAAATGGAGTGCTGGTTCAGTGTGGAGCAGCTCACCGGGGATCTTCTCCTTAGACTCACAACAGACCGGGTGGGAGATGGCGTCTGACGTCACATCCGCTGTTGGGGTGACGGCATCCGGTCTTGGAGGCAAACGGTGGGGGAACTCAGCAACTCTGAAGCCTTCAGTAGAAAGAGCAGCTGCAGCAATGAAAGTGGCTCTACGCGTTTCGTCGTACTAGACAACTTCCTCAGGAGCATTCATTGAGGAGAAGATCCCCGGTGAGCTGCTCCACACTGAACCAGCACTCCATTTGCCTCAAGTAAAGCCTTATGTGAACTATGATTATGTACACAATGTGAGTACAATTCCTAAAATTTGTTGTTTGTTTATATAAATTTTATGCACGATCGACACTATGGTCTGCCTTTCTTTTGCATGTCTCTGATCCACTCACATCTACTGACGTCTGAGCTGAGGTGCTGATTTCTTATGCTGTAAACCTGGGCTGTTGTTCCTGAAGATCCTGACACCTTTCTACCTGCTGTGTAGATCAATGCTTTTTACCTTTTGACCTGCTGTAAGTAGGCATTGCTATAGAGCCAAGACATACATGTTTTATCCAGATTGAAAAGAACTTATTACACTATTGTATGCATTTATTTTTTATTTTTCATGGTGTATCCCTGCTATCTTCGCTCCCTTCCCATCCCGGACAAGCTACTATTGAAAGGAATCTGTACACATTCCTGGAAGGTTGAGAATTTGATCAGTGATCACCTTGACACATTTTATTTTGAATTTTAATTTTGTGCACTATTTTATCACAGATTGGGTGTGGTTAGCGCCGGTAACAAATCACTTTAAGTTCACTTAGTACATACACTGCAGCATAGACCTGCCAGACACGGCAGTGCTGTGCAAGGAAAGCAGGCACACTCACTATAAAATTAAAGGATTAAATAAATAACTAACTAATGGGATCAACACAGTTAGAGCCAGGAGACTGCTGACACTACATTAAAACAGCTCCAAGTAGGAGACTGACAACATTGCGCGTCCAACGCGCGTTTCCCTCCAGCAAAGGAGCTTCTTCAGGGACAAATTTTAAATCTAAAACATTTTTCATGAACATTTTGTATGAGTATTCTTGCTATGCTTCCGTCTCACGATGATAATAATGATTGTCTGTTTATTAAGTTATTTATTATTGTCATTTTTTTCTGCTTTCTAGTGATCAAATAAGATATATATTTATTAATGAATTCAATTGTCCTACATTTTCTTTTGGCATCTATTCTTCTTTATTATTTATTATTTGTTTTCCTTTTTCTAACTATATATTTACTTTTTTCTAGAATAATATTGTGTTTTACATATGTCCTTTAAACCATATCTATTGTGTCTAGGAGTTTGATGATATACCATTCATATGCCATCTTATGATATTAAAATTAACAAATCAATGGGTTAAATATACATTGAATATTCACTATAGATTTGGACATGTGTATGTTTATGTTTCCACAGTTGATATATATGTGTTATTGATATTTCTTTTGTATGTGATTGGTCTTTTTTATTAATTTTTTACCTGTTTATTCCCTCTATGTGGATCTCTTCCCTCTGAGCATTACGCCCCTTTCCTGTGTTTCATTTCACAGGGAATTTGTGTCCTGGGGGTTTGTGTTTACCTGGACACAGGTGGGCGGTGCTTTTGAGGGTGTAAACCATATAAGAGTTTGATTAAGACCAGTGAAACTACTCTTTGATAAAGCGCACCATGCGAGAGGTTTCTCTTTTTAATTAGTTATGTCCCAATAAATAATTTGTTATTTTTTCTATTAGCCTCCAGTTCTCGTTTTTTCATAGTTGTGATCCAAGTCTTTTCCTTCCTGCTTACTACGTACAGTCAAGCTGGTGGTTTTATTAAATCTACCAGTCTTAAACACTGGCATATTCTGCAAAATGATGATATATTATCTGAAAGTTGCTGTGTACCACCAATGGTGGCATTCAAAAGAGGGAGGAATCTGGCGGATAGCCTGATACATGCAGATAATGAGGGTAACTACAGAACTCCTCATTTTCTGGAGGGTGGCAGACCGGGTAACTTTAGATGCATGAGCTGCTCGGTCTGTAACAGTCTGACTACCGGTAGTCAATTCAGTCACCCCCCAAAGCGGGAGAATCATAAAAATTAAAAATAGACGCCCCACAGCGTGTGCTCCGCTGCTACAGAGACTGGAACAGTGAAAGACATTATTGCTTGGCACGGCGAATTGGCTGTACTGCTGTTCAGCTGAACTGGAGACCTCCTAAGTACTACCTTGAGGCTGAGGGCTGTACTAACAGCTAACCGATTGGAAGACCACCCAGGCCCTACCCCCGAGGCTGAGGGATTGAGAAGGAGAGAGCCACGACATCTCTATTGGCGTCCGTTGGTGCTTGGGTAACATTAACCCTGAAATGATTGTTTTTTCTATCTAAATGTACGCTTAATACTCACCTTTATTTTGTGGTTACTAATATAATTTTTAATGCACTATGAGCGTTGTGCGCTGTGTTTTTTTGTATTTCTGTTTGCTATTAGGGGGTATTTGAGCCATCCCTGGTGCCACAGCTGCAGACGTTCCATATACTCTACGTGTTTAAAGGTCACCTCTTTTTGTACATCACTATATCACCTCACTTTTATTGATTGTAGTAGCGCACTATATCTTTTCACATTTTCTTACTCCAGATAGGGAGACTTTCTTATTGAGACGTGAAGCATTCTGGATACATGCTTTAAATACCAGCAACGGTATGGGTCTTAATGAGCAACAGAATTTAAAATGCTTCCTTAATAGAAGGTAATTTTTTGTCTTTCTACAGGCATATTTGATCTTGCACCATCCATGGACTCTGCACTTACCTATTGGGAAAATTATCCTTTTTGTGTGGTTTTTTTCCCTTCCCTCCCTCCCCCTTCTCTCCCCCCCCCCCCCCCCCTGGCTGTGTGTACCCATTTCTGACTAGGTATACACACTAGTATATTCTAAATACTGATGTACTGCATATTCTTATGTGGCATTTCACGGTAACTTTGCAGGATTATACTGATGTCATCAGCAGTATACAGTCACATGTTTTTAATAGTATATTGCTGTATTAGTTTTGTGCACATATGCTTTATGAATATTTTGGTGTGTGGTTTATTTACACTTTCAGGGTGATTTATAGGAGTGTGTCACTCCTCCCTGCTCTGACACTGATCCCATGGCGACGGATACATCTTTGTCCAGCCCTGTGAGTACAGTCTTGATTGGTGCACACCCCCCCTTCCCCCCGACGGGCGGGTCACGCTGACGTCATCATGGGGGAGTGTTCAGTCTGGGGAGAGGTGTGGCTGTGGCTGCATTCCTCCAAGACAGCTCTATGCTGTATTGCCAGGGATTTAGACCTAGACGTCTGACGTCACTAGGGGGCGCCATATGGTAGCTCTGACATCACTAGGGGGCGCCATATGGTAGCTCTGACGTCACTAGGGGGCGTCAACATCCTGGTTATGTGGCAGAGCGGGGAGAGTATCAGGGGGGTGGTATATATTGTGACTGTTTTCTTGTGTTTGGTAGCCTTCACCTTGAGAAAGGCAGTATTAGACTGCCGAAACGTTGGACTTTATGGCATATTAAACCTCCTTTGAGTAAGACCGTGTGCCTGCTTCTTCTTCTTTGTCCGGCTACAGGAAGGGTCAGGAGACAGGGAGGACAGAGGCAGGAGAAACCCATCTGACTCCGGCCTTGCCTGTCCCTACGAATACAAACATACAACCCCTCACTGAATAACATAGCCCTAATCCCATGTAATAATCCTGGGTGTAAACAAAATAATGGTTTTATGAATATTGTAATGGTTTATTAGGGACCTAGGAGGTGGCTAGTGGTGCTGTTATGTGTATTTTTGTTTATTGTGGGTAGTGGGGGTGGATGAACGGGGTATTGGCCCCAAGGATGGGTGTTTAGGCCTACCGGGTGGGGGGGGGGGTAGCGGGAGGGGTTAACCCCTTCATTACCTTAGCGGTATTAACCACGAAGTTAAAGAAGAGGTTAAGTCATCCTGCAACCCCCTGGCAAGGCCTAAACACCCACCCAGGGCCAAATACCACCTTCACCCACCCCCGCTACCCACAATAAGCCTGGCACGGGTGTATAACCCCTTCATTGCCTTGGCGGTAATGAAGTTGCCTGTAAATGCATTTTTTATGCATCGGATTCATGCCGGGGGTCTCTGGTGCTGATATTAATGGATATCAGCTCTGGGACACATGCATGTTATTTTCATCGCAGCTTCACCCCACCTTCTTGCCAACTTTTGTGGCGGGACAATTTGGAGAAGAAACAGCAATTTTAAAGTGGCGATCAGCCGCAATAAGCTGATCAGGGCTTATAGAATTGAGCGTGTTTGAAAAACTGGCGATCAGTGCTGAAAAGTGGCTTATCACCGCGCGTCTGCCGATTTTATTTATTTATTTATTTTCCGGCAAAAAAACCCCGGTTATTTTTGCTCTAATCGCCAGCTTCTCTGGGCTTTCTGAATCGCTGTAGGCTTTTTTGGCTATAAACTGGTGATAAGTGGCTTATCGCTGCTTACTGCATGAGGGCCTTAGGGAGGATTTGTTCCTGTAAAGTACACCTAGTTTGGCATAGGATTTGGATGTCAGGATATCAATGTGCATCCCAAATGTTAAATGGGAGTTGAACTATATGCCCAGATATTTCAAACAAGTAACAGGGGCTAGGATGGTATTAGAGCTGGTTTTTATCTGAAGCTCTGTCATTGGCAGCTTTAGCAATTTAGCTCTGGTCCCAAATACCATTGTTACAGTCTTGTCAGTGTTTAAAATCAGTTTGTTTTGGGAAATCCAGTTTCAAGTCTCAAAAAATCAGATTGAAGTATGTGTTCAAGGTCAGAGAGGCGAGGGCTGCGTGCATATAGGATCAGATCCAAGGCCTCTCACAATAACCTGTTAGGAATATTATTTTCTCATCTATCCGACATAAGTATAAAATATACTCTACCAAGACCCCTAATACAGAGTTACCCACCTTATACGGGAGCAGCTGCCAGACGAGTACAGTAAATGTATCTTATTTCTTTTACCACTGGAGGGCAGCGTGGAGTTGCAAGGAGTGGCGCCCGTAAGGACGACGTGCCAGTTAGGCGGAAGGAGACGCGCACACACTTTTATGTGAAACGGATATTTTTGGGGAGGGATTTAGTAGTCTGAGTGAGAAAATTGATATTTTGTCACAATGGAAAAATGGAAAAATTAACCATTTAAATATGCACAGATTTTATCCCACGTTTGGAAATTAGGGATGTTGCCTAAAAGTCTGAGAATGCATTAAGTGCCACCCACGGGCTTTAATGAAGCAGCATTTGTGGGATAAAGGGAACAGCATCCTGTATAAAGGTATTTTGGGCTCGATATAAATAATTGAAGCCAAAAACTAATATTAAGTAAATTGAGAATGGAAAAATATTCAGCACAAACGTACAGAATGTGATATTCTGAGAGATCTTACAGATGTTATCAAATCCCACAATGAATATATAGAAAATGTCTGTATAGAACGAGTCAAACAAGAATATGCCAATAAAACGTTTAATTGGGAGATACAGGGGCCACAATTCAGGTCAGTTAGCTGGAAGAAGGGAAGCCGGTCAGCCAGAAGAGCAGGTCCTCCGGTCAGCCAGAAGAGCAGGTCAGCCGGTCAGCTCTGAGATCAGCATTACTTATATCCCCTAAACGTTGTCCCCTGCATGTAATGCGCAGAACAGCCTGCACTGCATATACTGTACATGAGATACTTAACCCTTTCTTTTCGCTCGACTCTAATCTGAATGATTTGCTAATTGGTTTGTAATTAGAGAGATATTTGTAGCAGAATCCCATGTATGTTTTTTTTACCTTTTTAGATACCGTTTTGTGTAATAAAAGATATGAGATCAGAGGGGCTTCCTGTTTGCACTCGTGTTTTGGCAGAAGTGTATATGTGACCCTATAAATCTCCCTCACACCCGGCTTGGCAGCGTGACACTAGTGCAATGACCTGGGGAAGAATCACTGAGCTGTTAGCAATAGATACAACGGATAGAAAAGACACTACACATAGGTTGGATTAAAGAGAGTATTTTATTGAAATAATGAATCTCTTTGCTGGTAGGGGCCTGCAGCACATTGCAGAGCAATATAGTAACACGCAGAGCAATGCACTGCAGGCCCCTCCGGCAGCAAAGGAGTGAAGACCAATGCAGGGTGTATAAAGATCTCACTGATAATTCATGCACAAAGGGCAATTTGTTGCTGTGATCCAGAGGAAGGCGAAACATAACCCCTGCTGTGCAATGGGGGAAAAAAATTCCTTCCTGACCCCATTAAATGGCGATCGGAGGGTCCCTGGATCACTGCGCAGTGAGATCAGATGGAGCAGCACAGATCAGCGTTGTTATACACAGGGGCACACTCAGGATATAGAGATGTGGGTGATGGGGCCCTTGTGCCCCTGTGTATAACTCACCTGCTCCCCCATCCCCCTGCATATCTATCCCATTCACCCCTTTTCCTCCCGCATACCTCGCAGGGCCGGCCGGCCATTAGGCGGTCGCCTAGCGCGCAAAGGTCCTAGGGGCGCATTAATAATCATTATTATTTTTTTTCTTATTATTTCTAATTTATTTATCTTTTTTTAAAATTATTATTCTTTTTTTTTATCCAGTATTTTGGCGCCCTTTTGTTTTTATTTTGCGTCGCGCTGGGGTGCGGTCGCACCCCCTGCAGTCCCGATAGCTACGCCACTGTTTATTTTATTATTTTATTTATCTTGTTATTTTTTATACAACTGGGGCACAAATTTTAAGTTTCGCCTCGGGCGCATGAAACCCGTGCTCCGGCCCTGCTCCTTGTTCTCTCTCACCCTCTCACGCCCAATATCCCTATCTCCCTCTAGTACCTGCCCCTCCCGCAGCCTTCCTGATCTTATCTGCCTCTCCTGCGGTCAAACCAACTTCTCAGGGCCCCTAGAATACCCCTGTATCTATGCCCTAGCTCCTCTGCTACCTGCTCCCGGCTTCTTCTCCGCCTAAAAAAGGTGAAGCAGCAGATCTGTCCGCACCTCTCGTATTCTCCTACCTGCTCCTGGGGTCTTCTCCTCCGCCTAAAAAAGGTGAAGCAGCAGATCCGGCCACACCTGTCGTATGCTCCTTGGTCATCGTACACCACGTCTGCCTCCTCGGCCGCCTTGTAGCCCACCTCATTGTTCCACTTGACGCCCGCTTTGTCGTATGCCTCGTCGTCCGCCTCGTAGCCCGCCTCGTCGTCTGGTGGCACAAAGGGCACCACCTTCGTGCGTGTCCTGACCTGCAGGAGACATGAAGTGTTTGTAACCAGGGACAGTGATACTCTGTATCGCAAGAGCTCCTGTGCCACTTATACCCCCTCCGCAATACCACGTTATACCGCCCTCCACAGGGCAAATACCCGTTATACCCACCTCCCCAGGCCCAGTACCCAGTTATACAACCCTCCCAAGGCCCAGTACCCTGTTATACACCCCTCCCAAGGCCCAGTACCCTGTTATACGCCCCTCCCCAGGCCCAGTACCCTGTTATACACCCCTCCCCAGGCCCAGTACCCTGTTATACACCCCTCCCAAGGCCCAGTACCCTGTTATACACCCCTCCCCAGGCCCAGTACCTGTTATACCCACCTCACCAGGCCCAGTACCCGTTATACCCACCTCACCAGGCCCAGTACCCATTATATACCCACCTCACCAGGCCCAGTACCCATTATATACCCACCTCACCAGGCCCAGTACCCATTATGTACCCCTCCCCAGAAGGTCATGTTTCTATTTATCAAAAATACATTGAGTAACCTCTGGTTTTCAGGCATGTCCTAGGGGAGTTATCACAGAGACACAGAAACGTCGCTGAGTTTGGTGAGTAACTCCCTTAACCTCTCAGCAGTTGAATTCCCCATTAGGCGCTTAACACGTTAAAAACAAGCGTTGCTATTTCTCTGCATGAAGTTGCAGGTAATTGGAAGAGTTACACAGTGACGGCTATTTCATCACTCACCTTCTTCTCCCGAAACGGTCTTTTCTGTCTTATTTCCGGCTTCACATCGGATATCCATATCCATTCTTGGCCTCTGATCTGTATGCCAGACAATGCTTTAAGACAGGGTTGCGCAACCTTTTTCCCTGCTCCCCCCTCCCCCCTCCCCACCTTGTCTCCGACGTTCTGATGTAACGACGTCATGTGATATCACGTTGCTATGGCAATGCCACATCATGTGACGCCACGTTGCTGTCGCCAGAAGCCGCCGGAGACAAGGAAAGGGAACTTACAGAGGACTTGCGCGCGATTTCCGGCATTTAATTTAAATGCTGTGGGGAAGAGCGAGGGGCCACTGTAAGCGCCGAGCCCCTCCTCCCAAGAAAATGTCGCGCCCCTCGATTTGCACACCCCTGCTTTAAGAGATATTCTGGGACCCTCCAACTCCTCCATCGGACCCTTCCTCATACTCATATTGACTGACCTTGCAGTGCTCTGCCCTGACTTGCACTGACCTGCTATGATGCCTCTCAAAATACCATGCTAACTCATTCTGAACATACATGTGTCCTTTCTACATGTTACTCAGCTTGTATGGGCCACAGACAGCTTTCCCGGGGTCCAGGACTAGTTTCCACCGGGGACCCTCACCCATGGGTCGGCGACCTTGCGAGAACCCACCCCCCCCCCAACCTGTTTTCTCTTGCACTGCCATAGACTACAACATTTCGGCCTGCTGGTCTTTTTCAGGTAAAGTGGCTAAACCCACTAAATCCAGCAAAGAAAGGCCAGCAGCCAAAACATTGTAGTCTGTGGCACAATAAATTATCTTTTTTTATTCAAATCTGTGTGCCCTTTTCCATCAATCTTATTGTATACATTGGACGAAATGCCGGTCTTCCCTGAGACTAAGGGGCACTGGTAAAAGTATCACTAATTGTTTTTTTTGGTATGCAGCAAATCCCCATCATTTTTGCGTTCTCTTGCTCTGCCCCAATCTGACACACCACCTTGCTCTCTCACCCCCCTCTTACACTCCCCCATCACCCTTCCCTTCCCCAAAGGTTGTCCTTTAATCAGATCTTACCCAAATTGTCTCCATCTCCCTTGGAAATGTTCTGTCTTTAAGCTGTGTGGCTCCTCTTGATCCGAACTTTCTTAGCTGACCCCTTTAGGTTTCGGCTCCGAGGGTCTAAAAAATAAGCGACTCCGAAAAGATGTGAAATATGCACAAGGGTCCTAAAATATTTATCTAATGGGGCTCTGAGGGGGAGACTTAAATACTAGTTAATATAATCTATTTAACTAACAAATATGATCTATTAAACTAAGAAATATAATGTATCAAACTAAATAAATATCTATTAAACTAATAAATAGAATCTATTGTACTAAGAAATATAATCTATTCAACTAAATAAATATAATCTATTTAAAAACAATACAATAAAAAGCTGGAGAAATGATACGTTAACCAAGCCACAGATTTGATGCCAATGAGCGTTGAACTCCTTGCAGATCCACCGTCAGCTGGTTGTGGCAGAAAGTGGTGACATGCGGTAGAACAGAGTGGTTGAGCTGTAACCACGGCAGTCAGGTCAGAAATCAACACAATATTTTTTGAAATTTAGAATGAGAATGTTCAATATGTCACATTCTGGGCTCAGACCCTGAGCCCTGTCACATGTTAGCAGCTTGTGATAATAGAAGATATCCATATACTGGGATGTGATAAGAGACATGAAGGTCATTTTATACTGGGTCCCATAACCTGCTTTATATGAAGTATCATTTTACACTAATTAGTAGAGATGCTACATTTTGAAAAATAGCGCTTTTGGCGACATTGTTCATTTTCTCTACAAATGATAAATGAAAAAGTTGGATAAAACGTTATATGTGTGTGTGCGCGTGCAATATATATATATATATATACACATATACATACATACACATATAGTATGTTTATATATATATATCATACTATATGTATATATATTGTCTGTTTTATACACACATACACGTGTGTGTATATGTATGTGTGTGTGTGTGTATATATGTGTGTGCGTGTGTATATATATGGTATAACCCAGAGGTGCGCAAAGTGGAGGGCGGGAGATTTTTCGGGGGGGGGGGGGGAGGCGCACGGGCGGTTGCAGAGGCCCCGCGCACTTCCTCGAGGCATTAAAATTAAATGCCGGGGGATCGCGTGAGGCCTCTGCAATGCTATTACTTACCTTGACTCTGCCGGCGTCACTCGTGTCCATGGCAACGCGGTGTTAAATTACGCCGCGGGGTCATGTGACGTCACCCTCGTCAAATGCCGCTGCCGGTCACGTGACGCCGCATCAAGGTAAAGGAGGGGGTGGGGGCGCGAGCTCCCCTGGTATAACCAATAAATAATATAGCTGATATAGCAATTTGGTTGTGGCTAGAGAAAGATTATAGTGGCAGTGAGAATTAGTGGCCAGAATTAATAACTAAAAAGTAGCTGTAATAAAATAATAATAAACACTATGCCTAAACACAATAACAGTCCAGAAACTTAGCTCTAATAGCTATGTTATAACTCAATCATAAAAGGATCCAATTCGGGCATCCTCTGGAGTCCTGGCAGCTCTCTTCGGGGAAACAACCACCTCCTCGATAGATACCTAAACAAAAAAAAAGAAGAGAAAGCGCCCGCTCCATGTGTAAATTCGGTTTAACAATTTCATTTCCTGGACAAAATAAAAATAACAAACTCACAAACATCCGTTTGGTAAAAGCGTTGTATGAGACAGGCTCGTGCTCCGTGGTAATCCGGTGGTCAATCCGGTGGTCAATCCGCAGCTCCAGACTTTGGACGATGACCGGGAAACTCGATAGGCTGCGCCCCTTGCAGTGTGGTCCTCCGGCAATCTGTAGTATGCAGTTGTGATTCCACTCTGTAATTCCGGTGTCTCGCCTTGTTCGCGTACCAACTTCCCTTCCGGCGTCAAGACGGATAGTGTGGCAATAGCAACGAGAAGAATGTACCTACGTGTTTCTTCAGCACACGGCTGATTTCATCAGAGGATAATGCTACAACTCAGTCGTAATGGTTTTATAGTCCTACAGTCCAATTGGTAATGGCATAATAGATCACATATGTTACTGATTTTAGATAATAATAGATTCTTGTATGACACACACACACAAACACATATACATATATATATATATATATATATGTATATATATATACATACACACATATATATATTTACACACACATACATATATTTACACACACACATATATATATATATATATATATATATATATATATATATATATATATATATATATATATATATATATATATGAAACCAGGTGTCCCACCAAGGAGACAAAAAACAGCACTCAAGGTATATGTGTAGAGGTATAAGTACCGTGTTAGCCGAGCTTCAATAATCATAAAATAATAAAAAAATAATATCATCTATTTATTTTTTGATTTTATATATATATATATATATATATATATATATATATATATATATATATATATATATATATATATAGATATAGATATAGATAACAGCAGGCACTTCAAAGGCTCCAAAGAAATAAGTGCTTGTTCAACAAAAATTACAGGAAACCAGGTGTCCCACCAAGGAGACAAAAAACAGCACTCAAGGTATATTGCAAAAGTGTATTTGAAAAAAAGCAGGCACATATAAATCCAACGTTTCGGTCCTGTATAGGGCCTTCCTCACGCCCCTGAGGAAGGTCCTATACAGGACCGAAACGTTGGATTTATATGTGCCTGCTTTTTTTCAAATACACTTTTGCAATATACCTTGAGTGCTGTTTTTTGTCTCCTTGGTGGGACACCTGGTTTCATATATATATATATATATATATATATATATATATATATATATATATATATACAAATACAACTGTATGCTCATCTGCATGTCTTAGGCAGGTCTGCAACCCCGCCTTTCCCCATTATCACCCAGCATACAGCACTTCCACTGTAGCAAGGGATTCTGGGAAATGACATGCAAATGAGCACACAGTGTCACTTTTTGCCTCAAAAACCATTTTTAACATGGTTCCCTATAGGCTTAAGCTTGCTGCATGGTCACAGCTTTGAGCACAGCCAGGGTTAAGGTGCATACCCAGAAAACCACCCACAGACAGCTGTTTCGACCTTAATGGGTCTCATCAGTGTGGGGTTGATTTAACTGGGTATGCAAAGAGGCTATGGGATAGGCTATACCATAATACTGAGTTAAGTTATGGTGAGTAAAAAAAGTGACAAAAACCCTCCACAGGAAAGCAAATATGCAAATACAACTGTATGCTCATCTGCATGTCTTAGGCAGGTCTGCAACCCCTCCTTTCCCCATTATCACCAGCATACAGCACTTCCACTGCAGCAAGGGATTCTGGGAAATGACATGCAAAAAAAAAAAAATATATATATATATATATATAATCTTCTTCTCTCTGAAGAAGACCGTTTTAGTCGGAACGCGTTGGAGTGAGAGTCTGTGGAGTGGGACCCCTACCCTTTTCCATGACAGGAGGCCTTGGCTATCTGTAAATTGGCCTTTCACACCTACGCTTTAATGGTGATGTATTTACATCTTTAATACTCGAGCATTTATTGCCTCCATTTCTGCAATTACTATTTTACAACAACAGCTATCTCCTTACGTTATGTGCACAAATCTGCAGTGTGTGTAGAGGTATATGTGCATGCTTGGATCAGAGCTGCTTTAGTGGAGAGGTATATGAGCATGCTTGGATCAGAGCTGCTTGTGTGTAGAGGTATATGTGCATGCTTGGATCAGAGCTGCTTGTGTGTAGAGGTATATGTGCATGCTTGGATCAGAGCTGCTTGTGTGGAGAGGTATATGTGCATGCTTGGATCAGAGCTGCTTGTGTGGAGAGGTATATGTGCATGCTTGGATCAGAGCTGCTTGTGTGTAGAGGTATATGTGCATGCTTGGATCAGAGCTGCTTGTGTGTAGAGGTATATGTGCATGATTGGATCAGAGCTGCTTGTGTGTAGAGGTATATGTGCATGCTTGGATCAGAGCTGCTTGTGTGGAGAGGTATATGTGCATGCTTGGATCAGAGCTGCTTGTGTGTGTAGAGGTATATGTGCATGCTTGGATCAGAGCTGCTTGTGTGTAGAGGTATATGTGCATGCTTGGATCAGAGCTGCTTGTGTGTAGAGGTATATGTGCATGCTTGGATCAGAGCTGCTTGTGTGTAGAGGTATATGTGCATGCTTGGATCAGAGCTGCTTTTGTGTAGAGGTATATGTGCATGCTTGGATCAGAGCTGCTTGTGTGTAGAGGTATATGTGCATGCTTGGATCAGAGCTGCTTGTGTGTAGAGGTACTGCACCGACACACTTTATTCGAGCAAATACCCGGTGTGTACCTGGCAGATACCTGGAATGTGCCGCTCCTAACCTCTGACAAGCCCCGTTGCATTTGCCTTCCCAGCCTGGGTTCATGCCTGGCTGATGGGCGGCTGATCTGTTAAATGATAATGATTAGGATTTAATAGGCTGCAATGCTTCGCGTGTCTACCAGATGGCATAAATTCATGAATTGTAATGCAGTTTATATATATATACTGTGCAGTATTGCAGCCAGCGGGAATAAAATGCTTCAATCCCTGCTTGGAAAATAACTCAATGCACTCGGGCAGAAAACAGTCACAAACCTCAATACACCCGGGTATACTCGAATTCGTGGGACTAGCCAAGCTCGAATAAAGTGTGTCGCCAGTGTATATGCGCATGCTTGGATCAGAGCTGCTTGTGTGGAGAGGTATATGTGCATGATTGGATCAGAGCTGCTTGTGTGTAGAGGTATATGCGCATGCTTGGATCAGAGCTGCTTGTGTGTAGAGGTATATGTGCATGATTGGATCAGAGCTGCTTGTGTGGAGAGGTATATGTGCATGCTTGGATCAGAGCTGGAGTGTGTGTAGAGGTATATGTGCATGCTTGGATCAGAGCTGCTTGTGTGTAGAGGTATATGTGCATGCTTGGATCAGAGCTGCTTGTGTGTAGAGGTATATGTGCATGCTTGGATCAGAGCTGCTTGTGTGGAGAGGTATATGTGCATGCTTGGATCAGAGCTGCTTGTGTGGAGAGGTATATGTGCATGCTTGGATCAGAGCTGCTTGTGTGTAGAGGTATATGTGCATGATTGGATCAGAGCTGCTTGTGTGGAGAGGTATATGTGCATGCGTGGATCAGAGCTGCAGTGTGTGTAGAGGTATATGTGCATGCTTGGATCAGAGCTGCTTGTGTGTAGAGGTATATGTGCATGCTTGGATCAGAGCTGCTTGTGCTAGTGATTACTTTTGGTGTTCTTTGCCTCACGGAATACATGTTTGGTAGATGTGAGTCCCCCTCCTCTTTTATCAATTTTTCTTCCCTTGTTTTTAACCCACAGTAATACATTTGTATTGTTATCACTTTCTTGGCATGCCCGTGTGCTTCTTCATAAGGATGCTTTTTTCGTTGTAATACATATCCATTATCCTTTAGCACCACTGTCCATTGTTATTATATTATAAATCAAGACAGTTTCTGGGCAACAGTGACGCACTGTGTTGATGCGGTATACTTTGTGTCACATATATATATATATATATATATATATATATAAAATCAAAAAATAAATAGACTATACCGTTCTGTGGCTAACGAAATGCTTTTATTTGTGCGAGCTTTCGAGATACGCTGATCTCTTCTTCTGGCGGTGTTACAATGAATGAAGCAAGCAAAGGGTATACTTAAAAACAGTGTCTCTTGGAATGTTATCTGTGCTTGTCCCTTCTCCCCCCCCCCCCCCTTGTGTGAATGTGATTTATGGCTAGAGGTGTTAAATGGTTCCTGAAAGTTAGTGATGTAAGAGTGTGTGTGTGTGTGTGTGTGTGTGTATCTGTGTGAATATAAATGAATGGAGAGCCCACAGTTTATACAGTGCTTTACAAAAGGTGTGTGTGTGGAGTGGGAGTTAATATAAATTGTGTGGGTAGGTGTGGAAATGTGAGAGATTGTAGCAAAACTAAAAGTGTGTGTAGATACTATGTGGTCCCTATTGGTGTATAGGGATGGAAAAACAAGGAGTATTTGTATGTGTAAGAGACAGCTGTGTGTGCATACATATAGCACAGTATGTACAGACATGGCCTTTAGCGCTCATGGGAAGAGAGTTCACTTGTGTCAGTAATGACTCATAAAATTTCGATCTCTGTTTAGGCCACCGCTAAGTGTCCCGAACAGTTGCATATATTTCTATTCGTGCAACCATCTCTATTTCGGTGTTTTAAGATTAACTTTGAGTATGGCAACCCCCAGATCGTCCATCTTATGGACAGAGTCAGAGAAATGTTCGCCGACAGGACTGTCTCTTGTTCCGCGTGTGATGCTGTGCGATGCAGGTTCATTCTCTTGTTTAGCCCCTGCCCCGTCTCACCTATGTAGTAGCAGCCCCCTGGACATTTCATGCACATGATGAGGAACACGACATTGCTGGAGGAACAGGTGAACCTTCCTCTGATTTTGTATTCCCGATTCCTGTGTGGTATTTGTATTGTGTCCGCTGTGTAGAGTATTGCGCAGGTTTTGCATCTTGCGTCCTGGCCTGGCATATATATAATTATATATATATATATTCCACAGAAGCAGCCGGCACTCCAGTTGCATGTAGAAAAAATTGGGTGCTTGTCCCATAAAGCAATAATAAACCACACGATTCCGTTTGAAGCACGAGATCAGGAGACAGCACTCTGGTAAGTTTGATCACAAGTTTTTGTACTGAAAAAGACACATAAACCGACGTGTCACGACAGGTGACTCTGCGCGTATTCTGACAGGCCGAGATGGCGTTTGCAGGGAGCTCGGGCGGTGGTAACATCTCTGCGGTGGCGCGGTCCGGATCCCAATACGTTCGCCGCGGAACCCGCTCTGGGCTTCAGTGTAAATCTCCGTCTCCCCCTGTCAGCCTCAGGCAGCTGTTTAGCTATATTTTTAGCCAATCCAGGATTCCTTTATCCCGTTTTATTGAACACTGTCTTCCTTTTTATTATTTTATATACCGTTTGTCATGTTGTTTATAGATTTAGTTTCATTTAGTTATATTTGATTATTCATGTGGTTTGTGTTCATTGTAACCGAACCCGGATCTGTGACGCATATGTACTGAGGTGGGGTTGGATCCCCTCGGTTATTTCTTGTTTTATTAATAAATAATTTACTATATTTTAATCTCTGGTGCGCATTGTGTGCGTTTTTCTTCTTGTCTGCACAGTGCTTCAGATTCTGCATCTGAAAAAATGCCGGTGGATCGGGATGTGAGGTAGGGAAGTGACGTCCGCGCCGGAACGTTATTGCCACGCCTCCAAATATTCATTGCCACGCCCCCAAATCGCGCCCGCTGCATACCCTGCAAAGCCATTAAAAAGCTCAGGCTTCAGCAAGTGTATTGCAGCGTGTGTGCGCCTTCCCTCCGTCTGAAATACTATAGACCAGGCCTGCACAACTCGTAAAGCGAGAAGGGCCAAAATGCTCCAAGGAAAAAAAATTTGGGCCGCACGGGTAAAATCATCATCATCATCTCTCCTCCAGCACCTCTCATCATCATCCTCATATCTCCCCCAGAACCCCTCACTATCAACCTTTGCGATACTCCCCATCTATCTCTCATACCCCCATCTCTCCCCCTCACCCACACATAATACTCCCTCTCCACAAACACACAATACCCCACTGCACACCACACACATCCCACGCCCCCTGCACCTCACATCCTTCTACCCCCCTGCACCTCACATCACTCTCCCCCCCTGCACCTCACATCACTCTCCCCCCCTGCACCTCACACCACTCTCCCCCCCTGCACCTCCCATCTCTCCCCCCTGCACCTCACATCACTCTCCCCCCCTGCACCTCACATCACTCTCCCCCGCTGCACCTCACATCACTCTTCCCCCCTGCACCTCACATCACTCTTCCCCCCTGCACCTCACATCACTCCCCCCCCTGAACCTCACACCACTCTCCCCCCCCTGCACCTCACATCACTCTCCCCCCCTGCAACTCACATCACTCTCCCCCCCTGCAACTCACATCACTCTCCCCCCTGTACCTCCAATCACCCCCCCTGCACCTCCAATCACCCCCCCTACACCTCCAACAACCCTCCCCTGCACCTCCAATAACCCCCCCTGCACATCCAACAACCCTCCCCTGCACCTCCAAAGACCCCCCTGCACCTCCAATGACCCCCCCTGCACCTCCAATGACCCCCCCTGCACCTCCAATAACCCCCCCTGCACCTCCAATAACACCCCGCACCTCCAATGACCCCCACACCTCCAATCACCCCCCCTGCACCTCAATCACCCCCCTGCACCTCCAACCACCCCCCCTGAACCTCCAATCACCCCCCCTGAACCTCCAATGATCCCCCCTGCACCTCCAATGATCCCCCCTGCAGCTCCAATCACACCCCCCTGCACCTCCAATCACCCCCCCCCCGCTGCACCTCCAATCACCCCCCCTGCACCTCCAATCACCCCCCTCTGCACCTCCAATCACCCCCCCTGCACCTCCAATCACCCCCCCTGCACCTCCAATCACCCCCCCCTGCACCTCCAATCACCCCTGCACCTCACCCCCTACACCTCACCTCCCCTGCACCTCACCTCAATGCACCTCACCTCAATGCACCTCACATCACCCCCGGGACCGCGGGGAATCGCTGCCATTTTTTTTTTTGAAGGTTTTTTTTTTTAAGTTTTTTTTTTTTTAAATCTCATTGCGGGCCGCACAGAGAGGCCGGGCGGGCCGCACAGAGAGGCCGGGCGGACCGCACAGAGAGGCCGGGCGGGCCGCACAGAGAGGCCGGGCGGGCCGTACAGAGGGGGCCGCACAGAGAGGCGGGGCGGGTCGCACAGAGGGGGCCGCACAGAGAGGCGGGGCGGGCCGCACAGAGAGGCCGGGCGGGCCGCACAGAGAGGCGGGGCGGGCCGCACAGAGAGGCCGGGCGGGCCGCACAGAGGGGCGGGGCGGGCCGCACAGAGAGGCCGGGCGGGCCGCACAGAGAGGCCGGGCGGGCCGTACAGAGGGGGCCGCACAGAGAGGCGGGGCGGGCCGCACAGAGAGGCGGGGCGGGCCGCACAGAGAGGCGGGGCGGGCCGCACAGAGAGGCGGGGCGGGCCGCACAGAGAGGCGGGGCGGGCCGCACAGAGAGGCGGGGCGGGCCGCACAGAGAGGCGGGGCGGGCCGCACAGAGAGGCGGGGCGGGCCGCACAGAGAGGCGGGGCGGGCCGCACAGAGAGGCGGGGCGGGCCGCACAGAGAGGCCGGGCGGGCCGCACAGAGAGGCCGGGCGGGCCGTACAGAGGGGGCCGCACAGAGAGGCGGGGCGGGCCGCACAGAGAGGCGGGGCGGGCCGCACAGAGAGGCGGGGCGGGCCGCACAGAGAGGCGGGGCGGGCCGCACAGAGAGGCGGGGCGGGCCGCACAGAGAGGCGGGGCGGGCCGCACAGAGAGGCGGGGCGGGCCGCACAGAGAGGCGGGGCGGGCCGCACAGAGAGGCGGGGCGGGCCGCACAGAGAGGCGGGGCGGGCCGCACAGAGAGGCCGGGCGGGCCGCACAGAGAGGCCGGGCGGGCCGCACAGAGAGGCCGGGCAGGCCGCACAGAGAGGCCGGGCAGGCCGCACAGAGAGGCCGGGCAGGCCGCACAGAGAGGCCGGGCAGGCCGTACAGAGGGGGCCGCACAGAGAGGCGGGGCGGGCCGCACAGAGAGGCGGGGCGGGCCGCACAGAGAGGCGGGGCGGGCCGCACAGAGAGGCCGGGCGGGCCGCACAGAGAGGCGGGGCGGGCCGCACAGAGAGGCCGGGCGGGCCGCACAGAGAGGCCGGGCGGGCCGCACAGAGAGGCCGGGCGGGCCGCACAGAGAGGCCGGGCGGGCCGCACAGAGAGGCGGGGCGGGCCGCACAGAGAGGCCGGGCGGGCCGCACAGAGAGGCCGGGCGGGCCGCACAAAGAGGCGGGGCGGGCCGCACAGAGAGGCCGGGCGGGCCGCACAGAGAGGCCGGGCGGGCCGCACAGAGAGGCCGGGCGGGCCGCACAGAGAGGCGGGGCGGGCCGCACAGAGAGGCGGGGCGGGCCGCACAGAGAGGCGGGGCGGGCCGCACAGAGAGGCGGGGCGGGCCGCACAGAGAGGCCGGGCGGGCCGCACAGAGAGGCCGGGCGGGCCGCACAGAGAGGCGGGGCGGGCCGCACAGAGAGGCCGGGCAGGCCGCACAGAGAGGCCGGGCGGGCCGTACAGAGGGGGCCGCACAGAGAGGCGGGGCGGGCCGCACAGAGAGGCGGGGCGGGCCGCACAGAGAGGCGGGGCGGGCCGCACAGAGAGGCGGGGCGGGCCGCACAGAGAGGCGGGGCGGGCCGCACAGAGAGGCGGGGCGGGCCGCACAGAGAGGCCGGGCGGGCCGCACAGAGAGGCCGGGCGGGCCGCACAGAGAGGCCGGGCGGGCCGCACAGAGAGGCGGGGCGGGCCGCACAGAGAGGCCGGGCGGGCCGCACAGAGAGGCGGGGCGGGCCGCACAGAGAGGCCGGGCGGGCCGCACAGAGAGGCCGGGCGGGCCGTACAGAGGGGGCCGCACAGAGAGGCGGGGCGGGCCGCACAGAGAGGCGGGGCGGGCCGCACAGAGAGGCGGGGCGGGCCGCACAGAGAGGCGGGGCGGGCCGCACAGAGAGGCCGGGCGGGCCGCACAGAGAGGCGGGGCGGGCCGCACAGAGAGGCGGGGCGGGCCGCACAGAGAGGCCGGGCGGGCCGCACAGAGAGGCCGGGCGGGCCGTACAGAGGGGGCCGCACAGAGAGGCGGGGCGGGCCGCACAGAGAGGCGGGGCGGGCCGCACAGAGAGGCGGGGCGGGCCGCACAGAGAGGCGGGGCGGGCCGCACAGAGAGGCCGGGCGGGCCGCACAGAGAGGCGGGGCGGGCCGCACAGAGAGGCGGGGCGGGCCGCACAGAGAGGCCGGGCGGGCCGTACAGAGGGGGCCGCACAGAGAGGCGGGGCGGGCCGCACAGAGAGGCGGGGCGGGCCGCACAGAGAGGCCGGGCGGGCCGCACAGAGAGGCCGGGCGGGCCGCACAGAGAGGCCGGGCGGGCCGCACAGAGAGGCCGGGCGGGCCGCACAGAGAGGCCGGGCGGGCCGCACAGAGAGGCCGGGCGGGCCGCACAGAGAGGCCGGGCGGGCCGCATGCGGCCCGCGGCCGTTATGTTGTGCAGGCCTGCTATAGACGCAGCCTTATCGACGCTTACTGAATAGGCCACTGTGTCTCTGTCTCTCTCTGTGTCTCTGTGTCTCTCTGTGTCTCTCAAATCAAAATCAGCTTTGTTGGCATGACAAAAGAACATTTCAGTATTGCCAAAGCGTGAGTAATAGGGGGTGTGGGACAATGATTACACGAATACTAGGGGGTACGGTTTAATGGTTATACAGTACATTACTTTTGTCTCTCTCTCATTCTCTGTCTCTCTCTCATTCTCTGTCTCTCTCTCATTCTCTGTCTCTCTCTCATTCTCTGTCTCTCTCTCATTCTCTGTCTCTCTCTCTCATTCTCTGTCTCTCTCTCTCATTCTCTGTCTCTCTCTCATTCTCTGTCTCTCTCTCTCATCCCTGTATGATAGGTATGTTCCAACTCTATTTTTTGCTCTTCTTTTCCGTTTGAGAGGAGGGAGTCCCTCACCTCTTCAGCCACACACCAGGAACGCTGGATTGCTTACAGACGCTCGGAGAGGCGGATACAGTCGTGGATTGCAGGCACTGATTTATCTGGTAAGTACCGCAAACATGCTTGAACAAGGGCCGTAGACATTTTATTTGATGGTTTAGATTACCATTGTCTGTGGTTGTTAGTTATTGGTATTACAGTTTTTTGATGTTGTTACGAATCAAATACATTTTGAAGTAGTAATCCCCTCCGAACTGGGCATTCCTGGCCAATAATGCCCTGGCTGTAAGAGTTGAAGGGCCCAAGCAAAGCCCCCACCTCTATACACACTAACACTGCAGGGGCATCAGAGTGTCTTATTGTCATGGCAACAGGAGGTGTCACGTGATGTAATTTGTTTAATAAATTATTTTTTAAGGTGTCCCGGTTTTTCATTTTCGAAATCTGGTCACCCTATTCATCAAGCAGAAAAAGTGAAGAAACAATTGTAGTTTTGCTAATGGACGTCATTTTGGCATATCATTAGCTTTGAGGATACCCATTAATATGAAGAAAAGTAACAGCCATTCCCAATGTAGCCCCCCTTCCCTGGGCCAATCGCAGATCGGGCCCCCTCCTCTGTACTAGGGCCTGGCTACGTGTCTGAGTGTGGTGCATACCTGCTGGCAACAGGGGGGCCTGAGTCTCCCGCGATGGTATGGGGGATGATAGGATCAGGTTTCTGGGGTGAATGCCTTCGTCTCATTTAATGGTGCAGCACCTCCATCTCTGAGCCCCAGGAATACGGGTGGAATCCTTCCAGAGAGTCGTCCCCCCCCCCCCCCCCCGGGGATGAGAGATTCCAGTCTCACACTGTATATCTTTAAAAGCAGCCGCAGCTCTTTATTCACAGCAGCAGAATAGCAGCAACAAGACTGTCAATCAGGTACAGGGTGTCTTCCTCCACACAGGACTGCTCTCCCTCAGGATGGTCTCTGTGTCCCTGCCACCACCCCAGGTCAAGGGCACTCAGGGTGGGGCTAGCTCTTCCCTCGCCCCCTAAACAGGGTGAGAGGAATTGGTCCACCTCCCTAAGTAAGGTTGCATCAGCTCTACTCAGAGGCTGATGGCTCCCCTTCTCCAACGGCCAATTGATATAGGCTCTCTCTGTCACCCTGGGCCAGCCAGGTGACAGACTCAGCAGACTCTAACTCTGGACTGAACTCTTAACTCTGACACACACTTCTACTAAATAGGAAGTGCACTGCTCTTTATGATATTGGCAGGCACTGCCCCTGTGTCTCTGCCTTCCACACAGGGGTCAGGTACCAATTTCAGGAATGTCCCGTTATTAGCGTAAACACAACAGAGTTCCAGGGATCTAGCATTAAGACTGTAAGCTCTGCAGGCCAGGGATTTCCTTTCCTATTGTCTGATTTTGTTTGTTGCACTTATTGTACTATAATTCCCTGTACTGTATTGCCTCTCTTATAAAGCGCTATATAAATAAAGATTTCCATACATAATATATCTTAATGCATCTTAAGACACCTTAGAGTTCCCTCTATAAGACACTTTATGGTCCACTCAAGTGAATAGTCTGTAAGGAGTCTAAGGCTGCGTCCATAGAAGGACAAGCAGCGCTGAGGCGTGCGGACGCTCCGCGCTGAGCCCCTGCATCCTCAATGAGGATGCCTTGAAAGGGGGCTCATGCGTGCGTCCGCGGGCGTGCTCAGGCTTTGGAGTTTTCAGCCGAGCGCCAAGCTGTTTTTCAGTGCGCTGTCGGCTGAAAACATCCAATCAGCCTTAAGCAGCGTCAACGTCACGGCGCCGTGACATTGACGTCAGTGCATCGCGGGCGATTGGCCCAGCGACGTCACTGCCCCGCCTCCAACCACCTCCCCCCGGCTCCCTTCGCGCACGCTGGCTCCGTGGAATCGGGCTGACTTAAGCAGGCGAGCCTCAGCGTTAGCGCGCAACCGCTCTCCCCACCCCTCTATGGCCCGGGCCTTAGTTACTGTACAGCATTGTAAAGTGCCTTGCTGGCCTAGTACAATTTAGTAAATATCCTAAACAATGTCGTCTTAGGCAAAATGTTGCTGATCTTTGCTCTAAAAATGACTATGAACTAAAGAGAAATAACAATCTCCCTTGTGAGCACATTCACATGTCTCAGACAGGTCTGCAACCCTGCTTTTCACCATTATCCCATACAGCTTCCACTGCAGCCAGGGGACTCTGGGAAATGACATGCAAATGAGCACAGTGTCACCTTTTGCTTCAAATCTATTTTAAATGAAATTAGCCTTGTACTTCTGGTGGCGAGAGTAGGGGTTTGGTGCTTTATACGTTACATATTATTAAATGTTAACATCAAACAAATATTGTCATTATGTTTGGTGCTACTTATTTCTTTTCATTAGGATTTATTTATTCATCTTTCATTATTATTATTTACTAGCTGAGAGACCGGCGTTGCCAGGGATGTAAATGCGTAATAGGTAGTATTATTTATAACTCGTGGAACAATAGGTGAGTATTTGTTGTAAAGGTTTCGGGGGGGGGGGGAGAAAGGGGAGCGGGGGGGGGGGGGAGAAAGGGGAGCGGGGGGGGGGGAGAAAGGGGAGCGAGGGGGGGAGAAAGGGGAGCGAGGGGGGAGAAAGGGGAGCGGGGGGGAGAAAGGGGAGCGGGGGGGGGAGAAAGGGGAGCGGGGGGGGGGAGAAAGGGGAGCGGGGGGGGGAGAGAAGGGGAGCGGGGGGAGAAAGGGAGCGGGGGGGGAGAAAGGGGAGCGGGGGGGAGAAAGGGAAACGGGGGGGGAGAAAGGGAGCGGGGGGGGAGAAAGGGGAGGGGGGGGGAGAAAGGGGGAGGCGGGGGGGGGAGAAAGGGGAGGGGGGGGGGAGAAAGGGGAGCGGGGGGGGAGAAAGGGGAGCGGGGGGGGAGAAAGGGGAGCGGGGGGGGGGAGAAAGGGAGCGGGGGGGGGAGAAAGGGGAGCGGGGGGGGAGAAAGGGGAGCGGGGGGTGGGAGAAAGGGAGCGGGGGGGGAGAAAGGGGAGCGGGGGGGGGAGAAAGGGGAGCGGGGGGGAGAAAGGGGAGCGGGGGGGGGGAGAAAGGGGGAGCGGGGGGGGGAGAAAGGGGAGCGGGGGGGAGAAAGGGGAGCGGGGGGGAGAAATGGGAGCGGGGGGGAGAAAGGGGAGCGGGGGGGGAGAAAGGGGAGCGGGGGGGGGGGGAGAAAGGGGAGCGGGGGGGGGGAAAGGGGAGCGGGGGGGGGGGAAAGGGGAGCGGGGGGGGGGAAAGGGGAGCGGGGGGGGAGAAAGGGGAGCGGGGGGGGGGAGAAAGGGGGAGCGGGGGGGGAGAAAGGGGAGCGGGGGGGGGAGAAAGGGGAGCGGGGGGGAGAAAGGGGAGCGGGGGGGGGGGAGAAAGGGGAGCGGGGGGGGGAGAAAGGGGAGCGGGGGGGAGAAAGGGGAGCGGGGGGGGGGGGAAGGGGAGTGGGGGGGGGAAAGGGGAGTGGGGGGGGGTGGAGAGCGGTGGGCATATGTATTGTCATAATTTATGTATGGGCATTTCCCCCCCCCCCCCGTTCCCCGTGACTCCCCCCCCCCCCGTTCCCTGTGACTCGCGCTCCCCCCCCGGCGGCCGCTTGGTCCCCCGATGTGCCGTCCTGCTGAGTGAGGCGTGCAGGCGGCTGCAGGAAGCGCCCTGTGTGGGCCTAAGACTCACGCTCCCCCCCCCCCCCCCCCGGCGCCCGCTCGATGTGGCGTCTGGCTGAGCGGCGGTAGGAAGCGCCCTGTGTGGGCCTGAGGCTGAGGCGGGACGCGCAGTGGGCCTGAGGCTGAGCGGGACGCGCAGTGGGCCTGAGGCTGAGGCGGGACGCGCAGTGGGCCTGAGGCTGAGGCGGGACGCGCAGTGGGCCTGAGGCTGAGGCGGGACGCACAGTGACTTACCTGAGCGGGTGGTAGCGCCGGGGAGGTAAGGGAGCGGCTGGGGTAGGAGGGCCGCACTTCCCGTCCGGAGCCAGTGCAGGATGGCGCACGTGAGGGGGGGGGAGGGGGGCGGACAGAGGGTGGGTGTGTGTGTATAGAGCTGCTGTGTTGTGTGTGTGTGTGTGTGTGTGTGTGTGTGTGTATAGAGCTGCTGTGTTGTGTGTGTGTGTGTATAGAGCTGCTGTGTTGTGTGTGTGTGTGTATAGAGCTGCTGTGTTGTGTGTGTGTGTGTATAGAGCTGCTGTGTTGTGTGTGTGTGTGTGTGTGTGTGTGTGTGTGTGTGTGTGTGTGTGTGTGTGTGTGTGTGTGTGTGTGTGTGTGTGTGTGTGTGTGTGTGTGTGTGTGTGTGTGTATAGAGCTGCTGTGTTGTGTGTGTGTGTGTGTGTGTGGGCCGTCACTCCGCCTCAGGCCAATGAGAGGTGTGCGGGGGCGGGCGACCCAAGGGACCAATGAGATTTCCCCTAGGGACACCGGACATCCAGGCAGGCAAACATACAGTGCTTTCACTAATATAGTATAAGATTAACTTTATTATATTTGTTGTTGTCATTATTATTATTGTTTACTGTTAGCTGGAGTATGGCTCACCCAAGAACCACTTTCCCCTGTATGGGGGTCAGACATAGTGCAGACTTGACCCCTGACATTTATAAAAAGATGTTGGAATATGTGACACTGCTGCTTAATAAACACAAACACAGGCGCGCCATGTATTGTTCTGACATTGGTTTATTACACAGAGACACGTCTTTATAGAGGGTTGTCACACTAACAGCCTGGAAGGGGTTAATGCAGGGTCACCAGCCCAGCCCCCCTCTCCTATGATTGGTTGCTGCTCTCGTACAGGAGCCGCGATTGGTCCCCTGTCAATGTCAGAAAAGGCGCGCCAGTTTTGCTGTCTCCATGGCGACCATGGCGGCCGCCGGAGATCGGCCTGCAGCGCGGCCCGGCTTCCAGGTTACCTCCCCGCCGGTGAAGATGTTAGCGGGGCGGCTGAGGGAATGCGTGCGGCGGCGGCCCGGTTCCTTCTGGCTGGAGAAAGGAGCCGGCGGGCTGGAGGTGGGCCTGGTGTGGATGCAGGGCCGGGTGCTGCACGTACGGCCCGGGCGCGGCGTCACCGTGCGGCTGAGCGACGACACTCACACCTTCACCGTGTGCGGGGCCGACCGGGTGCCCAAGGGCAAGCCCTGCCTGCAGCCAGGTAACCGGGGGGTCCGCACGCCCTGCCTGCAGCCAGGTAACCAGGGGGGTCCGCAAGCCCTGCCTGCAGCCAGGTAACCGGGGGGTCCGCAAGCCCTGCCTGCAGCCCGGTAACCAGGGGGTCAACAAGCCCTGCCTGCAGTCAGGTAACCAGGGGGGTCAGCAAGCCCTGCCTGCAGCCAGGTAACCGGGGGGGTCAGCAAGCCCTGCCTGCAGCCAGGTAACCGGGGGGTCAGCAAGCCCTGCCTGCAGCCAGGTAACCAGGGGGTCAACAAGCCCTGCCTGCAGTCAGGTAACCAGGGGGGTCAGCAAGCCCTGCCTGCAGCCAGGTAACCGGGGGGGTCCGCAAGCCCTGCCTGCAGCCAGGTAACCGGGGGGGTCAGCAAGCCCTGCCTGCAGCCAGGTAACCGGGGGGGTCAGCAAGCCCTGCCTGCAGCCAGGTAACCGGGGGGTCCGCAAGCCCTGCCTGCAGCCACGTAACCGGGGGGTCCGCAAGCCCTGCCTGCAGCCACGTAACCGGGGGGGTCCGCAAGCCCTGCCTGCAGCCAGGTAACCGGGGGGGTGCGCAAGCCCTGCCTGCAGCCAGGTAACCGGGGGGGTGCGCAAGCCCTGCCTGCAGCCAGGTAACCGGGGGGGTGCGCAAGCCCTGCCTGCAGCCAGGTAACCGGGGGGTCAACAAGCCCTGCCTGCAGCCAGGTAACCGGGAGGGGTCCGTAAGCCCTGCCTGCAGTCAGGTAATCGGGGGGGGGTCCGCAAGCCCTGCCTGCAGCCAGGTAACCGGGGGGTCAGCAAGCCCTGCCTGCAGCCAGGTAACCGGGGGGGTGAGCAAGCCCTGCCTGCAGCCAGGTAACCGGGGGGTCCGCAAGCCCTGCCTGCAGCCAGGTAACCGGGGGGGTCCGCAAGCCCTGCCTGCAGCCAGGTAACCGGGGGGTCAACAAGCCCTGCCTGCAGTCAGGTAACCAGGGGGGTCAGCAAGCCCTGCCTGCAGCCAGGTATATAACCAACAGGTTTCTTCTTTCACAGTAGGGGGCGTGCTTCTGTTTTTTCTGGATGATTTGACACGAAGCAAAAGGAAAAAGCAGGCACTAATACTCCGGAAAGTAAAAAAAGGTTGAATGAAATCCAGGAGAGCGTGTGCCCATAAAGACTATTTTAATGGAAACCACAAAAAAAATACAGCTACATTACGGGGGACACAAACCCCCACCAACGCGGCTCGAAACGCGTTGGTGGGAGTCTGTGTACCCCGTAATGTAGCTGTATTTTTTTTGTGGTTTCCATTAAAATAGTCTTTTTTTATGGGCACACGCTCTCCTGGATTTCATTCAACCTTTTTTTACTTTCCGGAGTATTCGTGCCTGCTTTATCCTTTTGCTTCGTGTCAAATCATCCAGAAAAAACAGAAGCACGCCCCCTACTGTGAAAGAAGAAACCTGCACAGCCAAAAGGACATTACCAACTCTAACTGTGAGTTATTTTATCACAAGCACATTCTCCATTCTGACATTATATGCTGGGACACTTTATTGTGTGGCCCCTTACTACAGTGCTCGTGGGGGCCCTAGCCCACTAGTCAGATTACAATGGAGCAGTGATTAATACATGATTGTTCTGTGTCCTATGGATTGGCTATCCCTTATCCATTATCCAGGGGCTTTTCATTTCAGGAATCATTATATACATTTATTGAACTTTACAATTTTTGTACTACATATTTTGAGGCTTTTTTTCAGAGCACCACACATTTTTTCCATTTTTCTATTAAAAGTGGAAAGGCCGGGGACACTTTAACTTTCACATGTTATAATGCCGGGCCCCTGGCTTATGGTGCCAGGTAGCTGCCAGGGGCCCACCGTTCCAGTGGTGACCTTTATTGTATAGCCTGGTTACCCCCTTTATCGTATAGCCTGGCACCCCCTTTGGAGGGAAGTATTATGGGAAATGGGGGGGTCCCAGAGTTGAAATGAATGCGGTTCAGCTTGGGGAGACCCTCTGCTTCAATCCTGTTTTTAAAAAAATTATTTTTTATAAAAAGCGTGTGACTTGCTCCTTCAGAATACTGATTTTCATGTTCGGTTAAAGCCTTACTTCACAAATGTAGTAAAGTGCTTTAAAACATTTTTTTGATTTCAACCTTCCCCAGCGATCTCATCTGTCTATCTAAACCTTGTGTCGCCCTGCTCCTTACTTCCCTTCTCCTTTCCCACTCAACCTGTCTTCACCAACCTACTAACACTTCTCTACCTCCTTTGATACATAACCTACCAAGTCCTACTTCACGTCCCCCTTCACTCCACTTCCAGTCACCACTCCCACTATCTAACTTGCACATTTCTATAGCTTTCTGATTTCCTCACTTCTCCACATTTATTCTTCTTTCTTTCTAGCTCCCTACTTCCTCTCCTCCTTGCTCTCCCCTCTACCACTTCCTTACTACTTGCTGCATCCCTACCCCACTTTAAATTCAAGTCTACTTCCTTACTCCTTCTTATAGTATTGTCTCCTTAAATGTCTCCACTTCGGCTTATTTCCTCTCATCTACTTGCTTTTATCCTCTTACTAACTCCCTCTCTATCACTCACCCTGCCCTTACTCGCTTAATGGTTCTGCCGCTACGGTGCTATACTAATTCCCTTCCCGTATGTCTTTCTATTCTTCCCAGACTCAAAATTCAAAAAGCCCGCGTCGGGCCGGTGAGGTGACTAATCCAGGCCTGCGCGGGTCATCCAGCGCATTCTGGACGCCTTGATGGGCTTACGGCTGTCCTTGGTCTTGCTGGTGACGTCATCTGATCGCGCCGGTGGGAGCTGGTTCCGCGCCACCTCCAAGATGGCGCCGCTCCTTTCAGGGCACAGCTGTGACGCGTATCCGGGGGGCGGCCATTTTGGAAGACGTCTCTCACCAGTGCGGAGGTGCGTGCGCCCGCTCCTGTTTCCCGCTCACCGCTCTCTTCCTGCTCCTGCGGTTCACTGTGGATTCCCGCCTTCTAGAGCTGCTTCGCCATCTTGTGTCGGGGGCCGCCATCATCAGAAAGGTAGGCCGCAAATTTTCTCACCAGGGATTCAGTTTCAGCGCAGGTTGCTTGATCACTGGACATCTGTAGTTGGGGTGTCGGGGATCACCGCTCTTTCACTCGGGGGTGAGTTTCTTTATTTGGTGACAGCTTCACCGTGGCCGGGGACCAGACCTCAAGTAGGGGGACGAGAACTGGAGGAGAAGCAAAGAAACACAGGTTGCTGAGGCCATGACACCGAGGGATTAGCCTGATACACTACAGGGGTGAACAAAGCCGGGACAGACTCTGGTTATGCATAGTATATGTTAGGTTTTATTAATTCAAGCTCAGGAAGAGCGAGGCAGGAGTGGGGGGGAGTGACCTGCTTCAAAAATCCGCATGGGCCACGCACTAGGGGGGAGGAGGGTGGATCTCCTGGGCCCTAGTGAAGTCCTTTGGGACTGGACGCGGTGGGTGAGTGAACTTCATCCCACGTTTCCTCCGGACGGTTGGAGAGGAGTCCAGCTTCCCAAAGGCGGTGATCTCGTCAAGGAGGCGACGTCGCCGAGACAACGAGAATTCTACTGTCTTTTGTCTTGTCTAGTGTTTGTTGTGTCCCCCCAGGTGTACCCTCTTGTGTGCTCCCCCTTGTGTATTGCTGTAGGTGGTGAAGTGAGGTATTGCAGTTCGAGAAGAAGAGGAGGTCGGGATTCTGGTCCAGGTGCATCAATCAAGAACAGATATTGGCAGCAAAGTCATCTCATACTCTTAAATGAGTAAGGAACTCAGGCTAGTATCACATAACTTTAAGGGGTTTAACAGCCCGGTTAAACGCAGAATCGCCTTCCGAGATTATAAGCGTAAAGGGGCAGAAATTCTGTTTCTGCAAGAAACACACTTCTCTCAAGACAACTACCCCAAATTCCTGGATAAGGACTACCCGACATACTTTTTGTCTTCCGCGAAAGTCAAAAAAAAAGGGGTGGCCATACTAATTCATAAAAGAATACCGTTCGTACCCGATAGGACTTTCAAAGATAAAGAGGGCAGATTCCTCATAGTAAGAGGTGCAATCCAAGGGTTCCCAATTACTCTAGCAACAATATATGCCCCTAATGAGACGGCCCCAGGTTTTTTCTCTACCTTCTTTGGGAAACTCAACAAATTGGCCAGAGGTAATATCATTGTCGCTGGAGACTTGAACAGGGCACTACGGGAGGACCTTGACAGATGTTCATCCACTAATATTACACACAGATCTGACATACTAACAATTAAAAAAGGGCTACGTGACTGCCAACTACTCGACATCTGGAGGGAACAACACCAGAGACTGAGAGAATACACCTTCTACTCACACCCACATGACACATATAGCAGGATAGATTACTTCCTTGTATCCAACAGAATGGTCCCTGGGGTCTCTCACACCGAGATCCATGATATTTCATGGTCCGACCATGCATCTATAGAGCTGCGGTGCACACTAATCCCACTAGACAGACCTAGAGCGAACTGGAAACTAAACGAAATCTTGCTGAAAAGCCCAGCCCTACAGGTGGAAATTGGGGAAAAGCTCACACAATACTTCGAGGAGAATGAGGGGAGTGTGGCTACGCACTCCAGACTGGGGGAGGCCCATAAGGCTACCCTCAGGGGGGTCATTATGTATCTGGCCGCTAAACGGAAAAGAGAGCGGGAAGGTAAAATTTTGAAGCTAGAGGAACAGCTAGCGGAGCTTTCCTCCCTACATAAGAACAATAAAAATGCCCACACGCTGACTCAAATACTAGCCACTAAAACTAGTCTTAACCTCGTCCTCTCCGCTCAAGCCGAGAAGGAATTGACCTGGTCCAAGCGGAAATTTTATGAAAAAGCTAACAAGCCTGACACACTACTTGCCAATAAGCTAAAAAACAAGCTTCCAAACTATCACATTCACGCAATTCGAAACCAAGATGGGGACCTTACTTCCATCCCAGCGAACATAGCAGGGGAATTCAAAAAGTATTACGAAATATTATACAATGGAGATAAGGTAACCCATAATCTGAAAACAAAGGAGGATTTACGGACCTTCTTAAAAGAGGCACATTTACCCATTTTGAAGAGATGCGACAGGGAGGCACTCCAGTCGGACTTCACGATGGAGGAACTCTCTGGGGTCATCAAAGCACTAAAACCGGCTAAAGCCCCAGGGCCAGATGGCTTTTCGAACTTATATTACAATAAATATTTAAAAATTCTAGCCCCCCACATGTTAAAGTTATTCAATGAAATCTTAGCAGGGGCCTCATTCCCAGCACAAATGCTCCAAGCCTCAATATCGGTGATCCATAAACCCGGAAAGGACCCGGCAGACTGTAAGAGCTACCGGCCCATTTCACTGATTAACTTGGACCTCAAAATATACTCTAAACTCATAGCCAACAGGGTGGGTAGTGTTCTTCCCGGGTTAATTCACACGGATCAAGTAGGGTTTATCGGAGGTAAACAAGCGGCAGATAACACCAGGAGAATTATTGACCTAATTGATCTGGCCCAAAAAGAAAAAATTCACTCCATGGTGTTAAGTCTGGACGCTGAAAAAGCCTTCGATAGAATAGATTGGCCCTACCTATCGGAAACACTGAGAGCATTTGGCTTTGAGGGACGCCTCCTGCAGGCCATCCTGGCGTTGTATAAAAACCCAACAGCAAGAGTGAGATATCAAGGTTTCCCCTCAGAACAGTTTGAAATCAAAAGCGGAACACGTCAAGGATGCCCGCTGTCGCCACTACTGTTCGCCTTATGTATAGAGCCTTTGGCGGCACACATCAGAAATAACCCAGATATCTCTGGTATCCCTGTGGGAGACCAAATGCACAAAGCCGCGCTTTATGCGGACGATGTCATTCTCACAATAGCCAAATCTCTCACATCTCTCCCAAATGTATTCAACATACTGGGCAAATTTAACCAAATTTCGGGATTTAAGATCAATCAGTCTAAATCAGAAGCCCTCAATATTAATCTACCAAAAGAAGTCGAAAAACTGATTGACCTCAATTTTCAGTTCAAATGGCAACCCTCCGCTATCAAATATTTAGGGGTTTATCTCACAAGGGAGTACAAAACTTTATATAAAGCAAATTTCCCCAAGATCATAAAGACGCTGGGGGAGGATCTCCGAACCTGGATGAAGGGGAGCATCTCATGGATTGGGAGGATACATAGCGTGAAAATGAATCTCCTCCCAAAGATGCTATATCTTTTCCAGAGTCTCCCTATCCCTTTGGTGCAGGCGGACATCCTCTCCCTCCAGTCAAAATTTATGAAATTTATTTGGAACGGGAAAAACCCAAGAATTGCTAAAGGAATATTAAAACGTCCCACATCATGCGGAGGGTGAGCGGTGCCAATGGTGCCAATGGCACACAGACCCAAGCCTACGGAGATGGGTTGAGTTGGAGAAGAGATGCTGTGCACCAAGTGAAATCCGAAATTTAATCTGGCTACCCAGAGAAGGGGTACGCAAGATGAACAATCCTCTGCAGACCATGGTCAATTCATTAAAAGTTTGGGAGGCCACGAAATTCAAATGTAATTTGACTACCAAAACATCATTAATGACACCAATAGTGGGCAACCCAGACTTCGCTCCGGGCCTGAATAGCAAAAATTTCTTGATATGGACTCAGAAGGGGTTCTCCCGTCTAAAAGATCTGGAGGGCATAACGACCATACAAACATTTGACCAAATTAAATCCTCAAGAATATCCCAAACAGCAAATTTTTTAGGTACCTCCAGATCAGAGATTTCTACAATAAAACGCCAATTCGACCGGCGCGAACAAATTTTGAGCAGCTGTGTTCTAGAGATACGGACACAAGGGGACTCACATCTAGAATGTACAGGGAAGTGATCTGCCAGAAGTCGCCCAATGACAATAGACTGAGTTACATGAGACACTGGGAATCAGACCTAGGTGAGACTTTAGAGGACGACGAATGGGACAGAATTATACAGGCGACGGCGAAAAGCTCAATCTGCACCACATTAAAGGAGAACGCATATAAAGTCCTTATGAGGTGGTATTACACTCCGACGCGCTTAGCGAAATTTGTAAAAGGCTACTCCCCTCTCTGCCCTAAACAGTGTGGGGAAGCAGCAGACCTCCGACATATGCTGTGGTCTTGCACTAAGGGGGCCCCTATTTGGGAACAAATCAGAGATTGGATTCAGCGGATTCTCGATTTGGAGATCCCCCTGGACCCGTGGCTGTTCCTATTGGGCATGCGGATCCAGGGTCTGTCAAATGCGTCGCATAAATTAATCGCGCATTTTGCTACAGCCACAAGATGTGAGATCGCAGCATTATGGAAACAGCAGGAGATACCAATTATCCCTAAGATCAAAAACAGAATTTGGCATGTCTGCCGGATGGAACAATTAACGAGTTTAGTTAATGACTCCGGCACAAATTTTCTAAAGGTCTGGGATCCATGGTTGACCCAGGTAGACATCCCAGGAGTGGACGCCACCTCAATCTTGCACTAATTAAACTAGGTGCGTTCTCCTTTAAGGGCAGATTAGACAACACGAGTCAGCGACGCACAGTTAGACTTCCAAATAATTGTTTACTAAGTCTTTAGATGCAGCTGTGCATGACCAGTCCATTAAGGCTTTTTCCTCATATTAGAGAGTCTACATACAGAAGGTCATTATTGCTCAGAGGGAAGAACGTAACATTTCTGAATACTTCACATCTGGAGTGGTCACCAGTCCTTCCAAGACATTGACCCCAAAACACATCTGCAACATTCATTAAGATCCTGCTTTGAACCCAATCATATTGGTCTGGCATGCATTAAAGCATCATTCGCACAAATCTGATTCCACCACCTCAGAGGACTTTGAGTACGATTGGATTCCGGACCAACAATCCTCTCTACCAAGATCTTTGGACTTCATTTTTCTGTCAGGTTTATATACCAGATAGTGCGCCAAGGACTATTTCTGTTTTCTTTCATTATTTGTTTTATTTTTGTTTTTAAGCTATAAAAAATGTTAGTTGGAAAAAGACTTTTAGATGGGTGACATTGGACGTGATGTCACTTTACTCAATCATAGATCACGAGCAAGGGATTCGAGCAGTGGAATTTTTTCTTGATGCTTCTACATTGTCCATTTCATTACGTGCCTTTCTTTTGGATTCTATTATGTTTCTGCTCACCCATAATTATTTTTCTTTTGATGCACAATTTTATCTTCAGACACGGGGTACTGCTATGGGGACGTCATTTGCCCCCTCTTATGCTAATTTGTTTATGGGTCTTTGGGAATCCACACACATTTTCGGTGCTGATAATTCTTTTCGTCATCAGATTATTTTCTATAAACGGTATATTGACGATTTGATTATGATTTGGGATGGGGATTTATTATCACTGCATGCCTTTATTCATACACTTAATACTAATTCTTTAAATCTTAAATTTACTTATGAAGAACACATGAATCACATCAATTATTTAGACATTACTTTATTTATTGACACGACAGGCACTATTCAAACGGACATTTTTAGAAAGCCTCATTCACGTAATACTTTATTGGAAGCAGACAGCAGTCATTCTAAATCATTCATTCGAAGTATACCCAAGGCTGAATTCCTTCGACTAAGACGGCTTTGTTCAAATGACGATTTATTTGAGCATCAAGCAGAGGAATTAAAAACTCGATTTGCTCAAAGAAAATATAATCACACTGATATTGAAGCAGCATATCTGTGTGTCAAATCTACAAACAGGATCGATTTGTTATCGAACTCGTCTGTGAAGTTCAAGAAGAAACATGAATTGGATCGAGTGACGTCTGCTCTATTTGTCACCCAGTTTAGTCGCCAGGCTGAACAGATTCGTTCTATCATTTATAAACATTGGGGGACCCTCACTCTTGATAAGGACCTACATAGTTCAGTTAACCAGGGTCCAGCCATTACTTTTAGGAAATCCAAATCCTTATCTGACTATCTTTCTCCAAGATTGTTTGACTCTAAGAAGTCTAACAAATCTGTTAAAATAAAAGGTTTTTTTAAATGTGGAAAATGTTGCGTTTGCTGCTATGCGAAATCAATTACGTCTATTAAGACTATTTATTCTAAAAAGAACTATAGGATCCCATCCTTTATTAATTGTGACTCACAATTTGTCATATACTTTCTTACCTGTGGCTGTGGCCAAGGGTACGTGGGCTGCACTATACGCCCTGTTAAAAACAGAATCATGGAGCATATACGTTCCATTAAAAGAAAAGATTTCATGTTACCAGTTTCAAAACATTTTACTGACTGTCCTTCAGGAGGTCTATCAAATGTTCATTTTTCTGCTGTAGAACTGGTGCCCATGCCCATGAGAGGGGGTGATAGATTAAAGCTCCTCAACCAGCGGGAGATGTTTTGGATCCATTCTTTGGATACATTATCCCCTGCAGGAATTAATACAGAATGGGATCTAGAAAAGGTGAAGGGAAACACAAAATGGATGTGCCCCCTAAAAGAATTCACTTAAATGCACACCATAACAGTGTAAAAATTAACTTTTAATAAATTTACTTAAAACATATATTACCAAAGTAATGTGTAATGTGAATTAAAAATATATTAAATCAACGCTATCAGGCAACCTTGTCGTCAGTTATAAGTTCATACTATCCCATTTAACCACTTAATAATGGCGGGATATGGAGGACACAGATTGCTAGGAGTCAGGGTGTTAACCCCTCTGGAGCAACGGTGAGACCCAATAATGGAAGTGTATAGATGTACACAAGTGAGTGGCCAATGGGTTAAATGTCCAGCTACCTTGCTAGATCAGCCAGCACTGCGCACTATAATGGAGACTTTAGTGTGTTAAAATAAGAGTGCTAGAGTGATAAAGCTGGCAAATGCAGTGATAATGGTAGTACATACACTGCTTGTCCGGGATGGGAAGGGAGCGAAGATAGCAGGGATACACCATGAAAAATAAAAAATAAATGCATACAATAGTGTAATAAGTTCTTTTCAATCTGGATAAAACATGTATGTCTTGGCTCTATAGCAATGCCTACTTACAGCAGGTCAAAAGGTAAAAAGCATTGATCTACACAGCAGGTAGAAAGGTGTCAGGATCTTCAGGAACAACAGCCCAGGTTTACAGCATAAGAAATCAGCACCTCAGCTCAGACGTCAGTAGATGTGAGTGGATCAGAGACATGCAAAAGAAAGGCAGACCATAGTGTCGATCGTGCATAAAATTTATATAAACAAACAACAAATTTTAGGAATTGTACTCACATTGTGTACATAATCATAGTTCACATAAGGCTTTACTTGAGGCAAATGCAGTGCTGGTTCAGTGTGGAGCAGCTCACCGGGGATCTTCTCCTTAGACTCACAACAGACCGGGTGGGAGATGGCGTCTGACGTCACATCCGCTGTTGGGGTGACGGCATCCGGTCTTGGAGGCAAACGGTGGGGGAACTCAGCAACTCTGAAGCCTTCAGTAGAAAGAGCAGCTGCAGCAATGAAAGTGGCTCTACGCGTTTCGTCGTACTAGACAACTTCCTCAGGAGCATTCATTGAGGAGAAGATCCCCGGTGAGCTGCTCCACACTGAACCAGCACTCCATTTGCCTCAAGTAAAGCCTTATGTGAACTATGATTATGTACACAATGTGAGTACAATTCCTAAAATTTGTTGTTTGTTTATATAAATTTTATGCACGATCGACACTATGGTCTGCCTTTCTTTTGCATGTCTCTGATCCACTCACATCTACTGACGTCTGAGCTGAGGTGCTGATTTCTTATGCTGTAAACCTGGGCTGTTGTTCCTGAAGATCCTGACACCTTTCTACCTGCTGTGTAGATCAATGCTTTTTACCTTTTGACCTGCTGTAAGTAGGCATTGCTATAGAGCCAAGACATACATGTTTTATCCAGATTGAAAAGAACTTATTACACTATTGTATGCATTTATTTTTTATTTTTCATGGTGTATCCCTGCTATCTTCGCTCCCTTCCCATCCCGGACAAGCTACTATTGAAAGGAATCTGTACACATTCCTGGAAGGTTGAGAATTTGATCAGTGATCACCTTGACACATTTTATTTTGAATTTTAATTTTGTGCACTATTTTATCACAGATTGGGTGTGGTTAGCGCCGGTAACAAATCACTTTAAGTTCACTTAGTACATACACTGCAGCATAGACCTGCCAGACACGGCAGTGCTGTGCAAGGAAAGCAGGCACACTCACTATAAAATTAAAGGATTAAATAAATAACTAACTAATGGGATCAACACAGTTAGAGCCAGGAGACTGCTGACACTACATTAAAACAGCTCCAAGTAGGAGACAGACAACATTGCGCGTCCAACGCGCGTTTCCCTCCAGCAAAGGAGCTTCTTCAGGGACAAATTTTAAATCTAAAACATTTTTCATGAACATTTTGTATGAGTATTCTTGCTATGCTTCCGTCTCACGATGATAATAATGATTGTCTGTTTATTAAGTTATTTATTATTGTCATTTTTTTCTGCTTTCTAGTGATCAAATAAGATATATATTTATTAATGAATTCAATTGTCCTACATTTTCTTTTGGCATCTATTCTTCTTTATTATTTATTATTTGTTTTCCTTTTTCTAACTATATATTTACTTTTTTCTAGAATAATATTGTGTTTTACATATGTCCTTTAAACCATATCTATTGTGTCTAGGAGTTTGATGATATACCATTCATATGCCATCTTATGATATTAAAATTAACAAATCAATGGGTTAAATATACATTGAATATTCACTATAGATTTGGACATGTGTATGTTTATGTTTCCACAGTTGATATATATGTGTTATTGATATTTCTTTTGTATGTGATTGGTCTTTTTTATTAATTTTTTACCTGTTTATTCCCTCTATGTGGATCTCTTCCCTCTGAGCATTACGCCCCTTTCCTGTGTTTCATTTCACAGGGAATTTGTGTCCTGGGGGTTTGTGTTTACCTGGACACAGGTGGGCGGTGCTTTTGAGGGTGTAAACCATATAAGAGTTTGATTAAGACCAGTGAAACTACTCTTTGATAAAGCGCACCATGCGAGAGGTTTCTCTTTTTAATTAGTTATGTCCCAATAAATAATTTGTTATTTTTTCTATTAGCCTCCAGTTCTCGTTTTTTCATAGTTGTGATCCAAGTCTTTTCCTTCCTGCTTACTACGTACAGTCAAGCTGGTGGTTTTATTAAATCTACCAGTCTTAAACACTGGCATATTCTGCAAAATGATGATATATTATCTGAAAGTTGCTGTGTACCACCAATGGTGGCATTCAAAAGAGGGAGGAATCTGGCGGATAGCCTGATACATGCAGATAATGAGGGTAACTACAGAACTCCTCATTTTCTGGAGGGTGGCAGACCGGGTAACTTTAGATGCATGAGCTGCTCGGTCTGTAACAGTCTGACTACCGGTAGTCAATTCAGTCACCCCCCAAAGCGGGAGAATCATAAAAATTAAAAATAGACGCCCCACAGCGTGTGCTCCGCTGCTACAGAGACTGGAACAGTGAAAGACATTATTGCTTGGCACGGCGAATTGGCTGTACTGCTGTTCAGCTGAACTGGAGACCTCCTAAGTACTACCTTGAGGCTGAGGGCTGTACTAACAGCTAACCGATTGGAAGACCACCCAGGCCCTACCCCCGAGGCTGAGGGATTGAGAAGGAGAGAGCCACGACATCTCTATTGGCGTCCGTTGGTGCTTGGGTAACATTAACCCTGAAATGATTGTTTTTTCTATCTAAATGTACGCTTAATACTCACCTTTATTTTGTGGTTACTAATATAATTTTTAATGCACTATGAGCGTTGTGCGCTGTGTTTTTTTGTATTTCTGTTTGCTATTAGGGGGTATTTGAGCCATCCCTGGTGCCACAGCTGCAGACGTTCCATATACTCTACGTGTTTAAAGGTCACCTCTTTTTGTACATCACTATATCACCTCACTTTTATTGATTGTAGTAGCGCACTATATCTTTTCACATTTTCTTACTCCAGATAGGGAGACTTTCTTATTGAGACGTGAAGCATTCTGGATACATGCTTTAAATACCAGCAACGGTATGGGTCTTAATGAGCAACAGAATTTAAAATGCTTCCTTAATAGAAGGTAATTTTTTGTCTTTCTACAGGCATATTTGATCTTGCACCATCCATGGACTCTGCACTTACCTATTGGGAAAATTATCCTTTTTGTGTGGTTTTTTTCCCTTCCCTCCCTCCCCCTTCTCTCCCCCCCCCCCCCCCTGGCTGTGTGTACCCATTTCTGACTAGGTATACACACTAGTATATTCTAAATACTGATGTACTGCATATTCTTATGTGGCATTTCACGGTAACTTTGCAGGATTATACTGATGTCATCAGCAGTATACAGTCACATGTTTTTAATAGTATATTGCTGTATTAGTTTTGTGCACATATGCTTTATGAATATTTTGGTGTGTGGTTTATTTACACTTTCAGGGTGATTTATAGGAGTGTGTCACTCCTCCCTGCTCTGACACTGATCCCATGGCGACGGATACATCTTTGTCCAGCCCTGTGAGTACAGTCTTGATTGGTGCACACCCCCCCCTTCCCCCCGACGGGCGGGTCACGCTGACGTCATCATGGGGGAGTGTTCAGTCTGGGGAGAGGTGTGGCTGTGGCTGCATTCCTCCAAGACAGCTCTATGCTGTATTGCCAGGGATTTAGACCTAGACGTCTGACGTCACTAGGGGGCGCCATATGGTAGCTCTGACATCACTAGGGGGCGCCATATGGTAGCTCTGATGTCACTAGGGGGCGTCAACATCCTGGTTATGTGGCAGAGCGGGGAGAGTATCAGGGGGGTGGTATATATTGTGACTGTTTTCTTGTGTTTGGTAGCCTTCACCTTGAGAAAGGCAGTATTAGACTGCCGAAACGTTGGACTTTATGGCATATTAAACCTCCTTTGAGTAAGACCGTGTGCCTGCTTCTTCTTCTTTGTCCGGCTACAGGAAGGGTCAGGAGACAGGGAGGACAGAGGCAGGAGAAACCCATCTGACTCCGGCCTTGCCTGTCCCTACGAATACAAACATACAACCCCTCACTGAATAACATAGCCCTAATCCCATGTAATAATCCTGGGTGTAAACAAAATAATGGTTTTATGAATATTGTAATGGTTTATTAGGGACCTAGGAGGTGGCTAGTGGTGCTGTTATGTGTATTTTTGTTTATTGTGGGTAGTGGGGGTGGATGAACGGGGTATTGGCCCCAAGGATGGGTGTTTAGGCCTACCGGGTGGGGGGGGGTAGCGGGAGGGGTTAACCCCTTCATTACCTTAGCGGTATTAACCACGAAGTTAAAAAAGAGGTTAAGTCATCCTGCAACCCCCTGGCAAGGCCTAAACACCCACCCAGGGCCAAATACCACCTTCACCCACCCCCGCTACCCACAATAAGCCTGGCACGGGTGTATAACCCCTTCATTGCCTTGGCGGTAATGAAGTTGCCTGTAAATGCATTTTTTATGCATCGGATTCATGCCGGGGGTCTCTGGTGCTGATATTAATGGATATCAGCTCTGGGACACATGCATGTTATTTTCATCGCAGCTTCACCCCACCTTCTTGCCAACTTTTGTGGCGGGACAATTTGGAGAAGAAACAGCAATTTTAAAGTGGCGATCAGCCGCAATAAGCTGATCAGGGCTTATAGAATTGAGCGTGTTTGAAAAACTGGCGATCAGTGCTGAAAAGTGGCTTATCACCGCGCGTCTGCCGATTTTATTTATTTATTTATTTTCCGGCAAAAAAACCCCGGTTATTTTTGCTCTAATCGCCAGCTTCTCTGGGCTTTCTGAATCGCTGTAGGCTTTTTTGGCTATAAGCTGGTGATAAGTGGCTTATCGCTGCTTACTGCATGAGGGCCTTAGGGAGGATTTGTTCCTGTAAAGTACACCTAGTTTGGCATAGGATTTGGATGTCAGGGTATCAATGTGCATCCCAAATGTTAAATGGGAGTTGAACTATATGCCCAGATATTTCAAACAAGTAACAGGGGCTAGGATGGTATTAGAGCTGGTTTTTATCTGAAGCTCTGTCATTGGCAGCTTTAGCAATTTAGATCTGGTCCCAAATACCATTGTTACAGTCTTGTCAGTGTTTAAAATCAGTTTGTTTTGGGAAATCCAGTTTCAAGTCTCAAAAAATCAGATTGAAGTATGTGTTCAAGGTCAGAGAGGCGAGGGCTGCGTGCATATAGGATCAGATCCAAGGCCTCTCACAATAACCTGTTAGGAATATTATTTTCTCATCTATCCGACATAAGTATAAAATATACTCTACCAAGACCCCTAATACAGAGTTACCCACCTTATACGGGAGCAGCTGCCAGACGAGTACAGTAAATGTATCTTATTTCTTTTACCACTGGAGGGCAGCGTGGAGTTGCAAGGAGTGGCGCCCGTAAGGACGACGTGCCAGTTAGGCGGAAGGAGACGCGCACACACTTTTATGTGAAACGGATATTTTTGGGGAGGGATTTAGTAGTCTGAGTGAGAAAATTGATATTTTGTCACAATGGAAAAATGGAAAAATTAACCATTTAAATATGCACAGATTTTATCCCACGTTTGGAAATTAGGGATGTTGCCTAAAAGTCTGAGAATGCATTAAGTGCCACCCACGGGCTTTAATGAAGCAGCATTTGTGGGATAAAGGGAACAGCATCCTGTATAAAGGTATTTTGGGCTCGATATAAATAATTGAAGCCAAAAACTAATATTAAGTAAATTGAGAATGGAAAAATATTCAGCACAAACGTACAGAATGTGATATTCTGAGAGATCTTACAGATGTTATCAAATCCCACAATGAATATATAGAAAATGTCTGTATAGAACGAGTCAAACAAGAATATGCCAATAAAACGTTTAATTGGGAGATACAGGGGCCACAATTCAGGTCAGTTAGCTGGAAGAAGGGAAGCCGGTCAGCCAGAAGAGCAGGTCCTCCGGTCAGCCAGAAGAGCAGGTCAGCCGGTCAGCTCTGAGATCAGCATTACTTATATCCCCTAAACGTTGTCCCCTGCATGTAATGCGCAGAACAGCCTGCACTGCATATACTGTACATGAGATACTTAACCCTTTCTTTTCGCTCGACTCTAATCTGAATGATTTGCTAATTGGTTTGTAATTAGAGAGATATTTGTAGCAGAATCCCATGTATGTTCTTTTTACCTTTTTAGATACCGTTTTGTGTAATAAAAGATATGAGATCAGAGGGGCTTCCTGTTTGCACTCGTGTTTTGGCAGAAGTGTATATGTGACCCTATAAATCTCCCTCACACCCGGCTTGGCAGCGTGACACTAGTGCAATGACCTGGGGAAGAATCACTGAGCTGTTAGCAATAGATACAACGGATAGAAAAGACACTACACATAGGTTGGATTAAAGAGAGTATTTTATTGAAATAATGAATCTCTTTGCTGGTAGGGGCCTGCAGCACATTGCAGAGCAATATAGTAACACGCAGAGCAATGCACTGCAGGCCCCTACGGCAGCAAAGGAGTGAAGACCAATGCAGGGTGTATAAAGATCTCACTGATAATTCATGCACAAAGGGCAATTTGTTGCTGTGATCCAGAGGAAGGCGAAACATAACCCCTGCTGTGCAATGGGGGAAAAAAATTCCTTCCTGACCCCATTAAATGGCGATCGGAGGGTCCCTGGATCACTGCGCAGTGAGATCAGATGGAGCAGCACAGATCAGCGTTGTTATACACAGGGGCACACTCAGTATATAGAGATGTGGGTGATGGGGCCCTTGTGCCCCTGTGTATAACTCACCTGCTCCCCCACCCCCCTGCATATCTATCCCATTCACCCCTTTTCCTCCCGCATACCTCGCAGGGCCGGCCGGCCATTAGGCGGTCGCCTAGCGCGCAAAGGTCCTAGGGGCGCATTAATAATCATTATTATTTTTTTTCTTATTATTTCTAATTTATTTATCTTTTTTTTTAAATTATTATTCTTTTTTTTTATCCAGTATTTTGGCGCCCTTTTGTTTTTATTTTGCGTCGCGCTGGGGTGCGGTCGCACCCCCTGCAGTCCCGATAGCTACGCCACTGTTTATTTTATTATTTTATTTATCTTGTTATTTTTTATACAACTGGGGCACAAATTTTAAGTTTCGCCTCGGGCGCATGAAACCCGTGCTCCGGCCCTGCTCCTTGTTCTCTCTCACCCTCTCACGCCCAATATCCCTATCTCCCTCTAGTACCTGCCCCTCCCGCAGCCTTCCTGATCTTATCTGCCTCTCCTGCGGTCAAACCAACTTCTCAGGGCCCCTAGAATACCCCTGTATCTACGCCCTGGCTCCTCTGCTACCTGCTCCCGGCTTCTTCTCCGCCTAAAAAAGGTGAAGCAGCAGATCTGTCCGCACCTCTCGTATTCTCCTACCTGCTCCTGGGGTCTTCTCCTCCGCCTAAAAAAGGTGAAGCAGCAGATCCGGCCACACCTGTCGTATGCTCCTTGGTCATCGTACACCACGTCTGCCTCCTCGGCCGCCTTGTAGCCCACCTCATTGTTCCACTTGACGCCCGCTTTGTCGTATGCCTCGTCGTCCGCCTCGTAGCCCGCCTCGTCGTCTGGTGGCACAAAGGGCACCACCTTCGTGCGTGTCCTGACCTGCAGGAGACATGAAGTGTTTGTAACCAGGGACAGTGATACTCTGTATCGCAAGAGCTCCTGTGCCACTTATACCCCCTCCGCAATACCACGTTATACCGCCCTCCACAGGGCAAATACCCGTTATACCCACCTCCCCAGGCCCAGTACCCAGTTATACAACCCTCCCAAGGCCCAGTACCCTGTTATACACCCCTCCCAAGGCCCAGTACCCTGTTATACGCCCCTCCCCAGGCCCAGTACCCTGTTATACACCCCTCCCCAGGCCCAGTACCCTGTTATACACCCCTCCCAAGGCCCAGTACCCTGTTATACACCCCTCCCCAGGCCCAGTACCTGTTATACCCACCTCACCAGGCCCAGTACCCGTTATACCCACCTCACCAGGCCCAGTACCCATTATGTACCCCTCCCCAGAAGGTCATATTTCTATTTATCAAAAATACATTGAGTAACCTCTGGTTTTCAGGCATGTCCTAGGGGAGTTATCACAGAGACACAGAAACGTCGCTGAGTTTGGTGAGTAACTCCCTTAACCTCTCAGCAGTTGAATTCCCCATTAGGCGCTTAACACGTTAAAAACAAGCGTTGCTATTTCTCTGCATGAAGTTGCAGGTAATTGGAAGAGTTACACAGTGACGGCTATTTCATCACTCACCTTCTTCTCCCGAAACGGTCTTTTCTGTCTTATTTCCGGCTTCACATCGGATATCCATATCCATTCTTGGCCTCTGATCTGTATGCAAGACAATGCTTTAAGACAGGGTTGCGCAACCTTTTTCCCTGCTCCCCCCTCCCCCCTCCCCCCTCCCCACCTTGTCTCCGACGTTCTGATGTAACGACGTCATGTGATATCACGTTGCTATGGCAATGCCACATCATGTGACGCCACGTTGCTGTCGCCAGAAGCCGCCGGAGACAAGGAAAGGGAACTTACAGAGGACTTGCGCGCGATTTCCGGCATTTAATTTAAATGCTGTGGGGAAGAGCGAGGGGCCACTGTAAGCGCCGAGCCCCTCCTCCCAAGAAAATGTCGCGCCCCTCGATTTGCACACCCCTGCTTTAAGAGATATTCTGGGACCCTCCAACTCCTCCATCGGACCCTTCCTCATACTCATATTGACTGACCTTGCAGTGCTCTGCCCTGACTTGCACTGACCTGCTATGATGCCTCTCAAAATACCATGCTAACTCATTCTGAACATACATGTGTCCTTTCTACATGTTACTCAGCTTGTATGGGCCACAGACAGCTTTCCCGGGGTCCAGGACTAGTTTCCACCGGGGACCCTCACCCATGGGTCGGCGACCTTGCGAGAACCCACCCCCCCCCCAACCTGTTTTCTCTTGCACTGCCATAGACTACAACATTTCGGCCTGCTGGTCTTTTTCAGGTAAAGTGGCTAAACCCACTAAATCCAGCAAAGAAAGGCCAGCAGCCAAAACATTGTAGTCTGTGGCACAATAAATTATCTTTTTTTATTCAAATCTGTGTGCCCTTTTCCATCAATCTTATTGTATACATTGGACGAAATGCCGGTCTTCCCTGAGACTAAGGGGCACTGGTAAAAGTATCACTAATTGTTTTTTTTGGTATGCAGCAAATCCCCATCATTTTTGCGTTCTCTTGCTCTGCCCAAATCTGACACACCACCTTGCTCTCTCACCCCCCTCTTACACTCCCCCATCACCCTTCCCTTCCCCAAAGGTTGTCCTTTAATCAGATCTTACCCAAATTGTCTCCATCTCCCTTGGAAATGTTCTGTCTTTAAGCTGTGTGGCTCCTCTTGATCCGAACTTTCTTAGCTGACCCCTTTAGGTTTCGGCTCCGAGGGTCTAAAAAATAAGCGACTCCGAAAAGATGTGAAATATGCACAAGGGTCCTAAAATATTTATCTAATGGGGCTCTGAGGGGGAGACTTAAATACTAGTTAATATAATCTATTTAACTAACAAATATGATCTATTAAACTAAGAAATATAATGTATCAAACTAAATAAATATCTATTAAACTAATAAATAGAATCTATTGTACTAAGAAATATAATCTATTCAACTAAATAAATATAATCTATTTAAAAACAATACAATAAAAAGCTGGAGAAATGATACGTTAACCAAGCCACAGATTTGATGCCAATGAGCGTTGAACTCCTTGCAGATCCACCGTCAGCTGGTTGTGGCAGAAAGTGGTGACATGCGGTAGAACAGAGTGGTTGAGCTGTAACCACGGCAGTCAGGTCAGAAATCAACACAATATTTTTTTGAAATTTAGAATGAGAATGTTCAATATGTCACATTCTGGGCTCAGACCCTGAGCCCTGTCACATGTTAGCAGCTTGTGATAATAGAAGATATCCATATACTGGGATGTGATAAGAGACATGAAGGTCATTTTATACTGGGTCCCATAACCTGCTTTATATGAAGTATCATTTTACACTAATTAGTAGAGATGCTACATTTTGAAAAATAGCGCTTTTGGCGACATTGTTCATTTTCTCTACAAATGATAAATGAAAAAGTTGGATAAAACGTTATATGTGTGTGTGCGCGTGCAATATATATATATATATATATACACATATACATACATACACATATAGTATGTTTATATATATATATCATACTATATGTATATATATTGTCTGTTTTATACACACATACACGTGTGTGTATATGTATGTGTGTGTGTGTGTGTATATATGTGTGTGCGTGTGTATATATATGGTATAACCCAGAGGTGCGCAAAGTGGAGGGCGGGAGATTTTTCGGGGGGGGGGGGGGGGGGGGGGAGGCGCACGGGCGGTTGCAGAGGCCCCGCGCACTTCCTCGAGGCATTAAAATTAAATGCCGGGGGATCGCGTGAGGCCTCTGCAATGCTATTACTTACCTTGACTCTGTCGGCGTCACTCGTGTCCATGGCAACGCGGTGTTAAATTACGCCGCGGGGTCATGTGACGTCACCCTCGTCAAATGCCGCTGCCGGTCACGTGACGCCGCATCAAGGTAAAGGAGGGGGTGGGGGCGCGAGCTCCCCTGGTATAACCAATAAATAATATAGCTGATATAGCAATTTGGTTGTGGCTAGAGAAAGATTATAGTGGCAGTGAGAATTAGTGGCCAGAATTAATAACTAAAAAGTAGCTGTAATAAAATAATAATAAACACTATGCCTAAACACAATAACAGTCCAGAAACTTAGCTCTAATAGCTATGTTATAACTCAATCATAAAAGGATCCAATTCGGGCATCCTCTGGAGTCCTGGCAGCTCTCTTCGGGGAAACAACCACCTCCTCGATAGATACCTAAACAAAAAAAAAGAAGAGAAAGCGCCCGCTCCATGTGTAAATTCGGTTTAACAATTTCATTTCCTGGACAAGATAAAAATAACAAACTCACAAACATCCGTTTGGTAAAAGCGTTGTATGAGACAGGCTCGTGCTCCGTGGTAATCCGGTGGTCAATCCGGTGGTCAATCCGCAGCTCCAGACTTTGGACGATGACCGGGAAACTCGATAGGCTGCGCCCCTTGCAGTGTGGTCCTCCGGCAATCTGTAGTATGCAGTTGTGATTCCACTCTGTAATTCCGGTGTCTCGCCTTGTTCGCGTACCAACTTCCCTTCCGGCGTCAAGACGGATAGTGTGGCAATAGCAACGAGAAGAATGTACCTACGTGTTTCTTCAGCACACGGCTGATTTCATCAGAGGATAATGCTACAACTCAGTCGTAATGGTTTTATAGTCCTACAGTCCAATTGGTAATGGCATAATAGATCACATATGTTACTGATTTTAGATAATAATAGATTCTTGTATGACACACACACACAAACACATATACATATATATATATACTAGCTGAGAGACCCGGCGTTGCCCGGGATGTAAATGCGTAATAGGTAGTATTATTTATAACTCGTGGAACAATAGGTGAGTATTTGTTGTAAAGGTTTCGGGGGGGGGGAGAAAGGGGAGCGGGGGGGGGAGAAAGGGGAGCGGGGGGGGGAGAAAGGGGAGCGGGGGGGGGGAGAAAGGGGAGCGGGGGGGGGAGAAAGGGGAGCGGGGGGGGGGAGAAAGGGGAGCGGGGGGGGGGAGAAAGGGGAGCGTATATACATACACACATATATATATTTACACACACATACATATATTTACACACACACATATATATATATATATATATATATATATATATATGAAACCAGGTGTCCCACCAAGGAGACAAAAAACAGCACTCAAGGTATATGTGTAGAGGTATAAGTACCGTGTTAGCCGAGCTTCAATAATCATAAAATAATAAAAAAATAATATCATCTATTTATTTTTTGATTTTATATATATATATATATATATATATATATATATATATATATATATATAGATAGATAGATAACAGCAGGCACTTCAAAGGCTCCAAAGAAATAAGTGCTTGTTCAACAAAAATTACAGGAAACCAGGTGTCCCACCAAGGAGACAAAAAAACAGCACTCAAGGTATATTGCAAAAGTGTATTTGAAAAAAAGCAGGCACATATAAATCCAACGTTTCGGTCCTGTATAGGGCCTTCCTCACGCCCCTGAGGAAGGTCCTATACAGGACCGAAACGTTGGATTTATATGTGCCTGCTTTTTTTCAAATACACTTTTGCAATATACCTTGAGTGCTGTTTTTTGTCTCCTTGGTGGGACACCTGGTTTCATATATATATATATATATATATATATATATATATATATATATATATATATACAAATACAACTGTATGCTCATGTGCATGTCTTAGGCAGGTCTGCAACCCTGCCTTTCCCCATTATCACCCAGCATACAGCACTTCCACTGTAGCAAGGGATTCTGGGAAATGACATGCAAATGAGCACACAGTGTCACTTTTTGCCTCAAAAACCATTTTTAACATGGTTCCCTATAGGCTTAAGCTTGCTGCATGGTCACAGCTTTGAGCACAGCCAGGGTTAAGGTGCATACCCAGAAAACCACCCACAGACAGCTGTTTCGACCTTAATGGGTCTCATCAGTGTGGGGTTGATTTAACTGGGTATGCAAAGAGGCTATGGGATAGGCTATACCATAATACTGAGTTAAGTTATGGTGAGTAAAAAAAGTGACAAAAACCCTCCACAGGAAAGCAAATATGCAAATACAACTGTATGCTCATCTGCATGTCTTAGGCAGGTCTGCAACCCCTCCTTTCCCCATTATCACCAGCATACAGCACTTCCACTGCAGCAAGGGATTCTGGGAAATGACATGCAAAAAAAATAAATATATATATATATATATATATATATAATCTTCTTCTCTCTGAAGAAGACCGTTTTAGTCGGAACGCGTTGGAGTGAGAGTCTGTGGAGTGGGACCCCTACCCTTTTCCATGACAGGAGGCCTTGGCTATCTGTAAATTGGCCTTTCACACCTACGCTTTAATGGTGATGTATTTACATCTTTAATACTCGAGCATTTATTGCCTCCATTTCTGCAATTACTATTTTACAACAACAGCTATCTCCTTACGTTATGTGCACAAATCTGCAGTGTGTGTAGAGGTATATGTGCATGCTTGGATCAGAGCTGCTTGTGTGGAGAGGTATATGAGCATGCTTGGATCAGAGCTGCTTGTGTGTAGAGGTATATGTGCATGCTTGGATCAGAGCTGCTTGTGTGTAGAGGTATATGTGCATGCTTGGATCAGAGCTGCTTGTGTGGAGAGGTATATGTGCATGCTTGGATCAGAGCTGCTTGTGTGTGTAGAGGTATATGTGCATGCTTGGATCAGAGCTGCTTGTGTGTAGAGGTATATGTGCATGCTTGGATCAGAGCTGCTTGTGTGTAGAGGTATATGTGTATGCTTGGATCAGAGCTGCTTGTGTGTAGAGGTATATGTGCATGCTTGGATCAGAGCTGCTTGTGTGTAGAGGTATATGTGCATGCTTGCATCAGAGCTGCTTGTGTGTAGAGGTATATGTGCATGCTTGGATCAGAGCTGCTTGTGTGTAGAGGTATATGCGCATGCTTGGATCAGAGCTGCTTGTGTGGAGAGGTATATGTGCATGATTGGATCAGAGCTGCTTGTGTGTAGAGGTATATGCGCATGCTTGGATCAGAGCTGCTTGTGTGTAGAGGTATATGTGCATGATTGGATCAGAGCTGCTTGTGTGGAGAGGTATATGTGCATGCTTGGATCAGAGCTGGAGTGTGTGTAGAGGTATATGTGCATGCTTGGATCAGAGCTGCTTGTGTGTAGAGGTATATGTGCATGCTTGGATCAGAGCTGCTTGTGTGTAGAGGTATATGTGCATGCTTGGATCAGAGCTGCTTGTGTGGAGAGGTATATGTGCATGCTTGGATCAGAGCTGCTTGTGTGGAGAGGTATATGTGCATGCTTGGATCAGAGCTGCTTGTGTGTAGAGGTATATGTGCATGATTGGATCAGAGCTGCTTGTGTGGAGAGGTATATGTGCATGCGTGGATCAGAGCTGCAGTGTGTGTAGAGGTATATGTGCATGCTTGGATCAGAGCTGCTTGTGTGTAGAGGTATATGTGCATGCTTGGATCAGAGCTGCTTGTGCTGGTGATTACTTTTGGTGTTCTTTGCCTCACGGAATACATGTTTGGTAGATGTGAGTCCCCCTCCTCTTTTATCAATTTTTCTTCCCTTGTTTTTAACCCACAGTAATACATTTGTATTGTTATCACTTTCTTGGCATGCCCGTGTGCTTCTTCATAAGGATGCTTTTTTCGTTGTAATACAGTACATATCCATTATCCTTTAGCACCACTGTCCATTGTTATTATATTATAAATCAAGACAGTTTCTGGGCAACAGTGACGCACTGTGTTGATGCGGTATACTTTGTGTCACATATATATATATATATATATATATATATATATATATATATATATATATATATATATATATATATATATATATATATATATATATATATATATAAAATCAAAAAATAAATAGACTATACCGTTCTGTGGCTAACGAAATGCTTTTATTTGTGCGAGCTTTCGAGATACGCTGATCTCTTCTTCTGGCGGTGTTACAATGAATGAAGCAAGCAAAGGGTATACTTAAAAACAGTGTCTCTTGGAATGTTATCTGTGCTTGTCCCTTCTCCCCCCAATCCCCCTTGTGTGAATGTGATTTATGGCTAGAGGTGTTAAATGGTTCCTGAAAGTTAGTGATGTAAGAGTGTGTGTGTGTGTGTGTGTGTGTGTGTGTGTGTGTATCTGTGTGAATATAAATGAATGGAGAGCCCACAGTTTATACAGTGCTTTACAAAAGGTGTGTGTGTGGAGTGGGAGTTAATATAAATTGTGTGGGTAGGTGTGGAAATGTGAGAGATTGTACTGCACCGACACACTTTATTCGAGCAAATGCCTGGTTTGTACCTGGCAGAAACCTGGAATCCGCCGCTGCTCACCTCTTGCATGCTTGGTTGCGTTTGCCTTCCCAGCCACGGTTCATGCCTGGCTGACGGGGGCCTGATCTGTTAAATGATAATGAGAATGATTTACTAGGCTGCGATGTTTCGATTGTCCACCAGATGGCATAAACTCATGACTTAAGTAATGTGTGGCCTTTGCAAGTTGTTTCGTTTCCAAAAAAAAGTTACTTTATCCCAGTACAGTATGCTATTGTGTAACTTGTCCTTGAGACTGAAGGAAGAGTTGCAAAAAATGTATCAATTTAGGCTTTACATACAGTAATGTATTAAATAAAGACAAAGATCATTTTCACTTACACTATTCTACAGAGACATGAGTGTTCAAGTGGAGCCCGTGTTCCAAAAACCTGACAGAAGTTATGCTTATTTGATATGGGCCGCTATAAATGCAACAGAGGATAAGATGGCAACAGTTGTTCAAATTTATCAGTATTTTATCGAAAATTATGACTTTTACAGATTTTCGCCAACTCCTCATTTGTGGAAGCATGCAATAAGGAAAAGGTTATGTAGTGACCCCTGTTTTCACCGTATTGAGCCCCAATTTGTTGGAGGGTATTGGTGTGTGTCACAGGGTTTTTCCCGTATCTATGATAATGGAGGCGGCAAAAGGCGAAGGGTCGTGTTAAAACGAAATAAGAAGCGACAGTCCCTGCCAAGCAATGCGCCAGAACCAGAACCAGAACCAGCAGCAGCACCAGCTTATCATCATGGTCCCGCCGTCGGTGACAACTCTGAGATGGATTTCGCAGCCAGTTTTGATGAAGCTTGCATGTACCTAAGCGATTTCCCGCTGACTACAGGTGGGCTAGTCCCTCTGCAAAATGATGAAAGCTGGACTGGAAGTGGGCCGGCGCCAGCGCAAGCTGAATGGGAAATTTAGTAATACTGTACAGTATGGTGAGTACTGTATTTTTGCCGTATTATTTTGGTGGGGCTGGCTGGGAACTTCTTTAGGGGGCTGACCATTACTGTACATTAAAACTTTTCATTTTGTTTTTCCTCAGAAAAGAAAACGGCTAATGGGGGGATTTTGATGGATTATATTGTACTGTATGCTGATGTTTTCCGGCCATACAGTATACTGTGTAATAAACCCGAATAAATAAAACTATGCATTTATTCTACAGTACATGTTCAGTAAATTACTGCACATACTGGGGGCGAGATGTGTTTGCAGCAGAGAGAGATTTAATAATATTGTACAGTGAGCAGGGGGTTCCCTGAGCCAGAAATTAATGCTCAGGGAACCCCCCCCCCCCCCTGCTCCTGATCAATATTATTAAAAATACGGAAAATGCTGCGTCATTACCATAGCGGATAGCCGCTAAGGCAATGAAGGGGTTAACCCACCGTGCCCGCTTTATTGTGTGTAGTGGGGATGGGTGAGGGGGGTATTTGGCCCTTGGTGTGAGTTTAGGACTTGCGGGAGGGGGGGGGGGGGGTTGCGGGTGCACTTAACCCCTTCACGATCGTAGCAGTTAATACCGCTACGGTCATGAAGGGGTTAAGCCCTCCCGCTACCCCACCCCCCCCCCCCCGCAAGCCCTCCCCAACCATCGTTGGGGCGAATACCCCATTCACCCACCCTCCCGCTACCCACAATAAAAAAATACACACACACAGCAGCCGCCAAAAAAAAAAAAAAAAAATGACAATAAATACATTTGAAATACATTTTTATTGATAGTGTAGATGTGCAGGGGGTCTCCGGAGCTGAACCGCGTTGGTTTTAGGTCTGGGGACCCCGTGCCCCCCGAGATACAGGCCCCTTTAGGGGGTGCCGGTATCCAGCTCTGCGTTAAAAGCCCCGATCACGTGACCGCGGCCTGTAAACCAAGCAGAGCAGAGGGATACCGGCACCCCCTAAAGGGGCCTGTATCTCGGGGGGCACGGGGTCCCCAGACCTGAAACCTGTGCGCTTCTGCTCTGGAGACCCTCTGCACATGTACACTATCAATAAAACACATACAATATACAGTATAAATAAACACTCGTTCTTTACCTTAGCGTCTATGCGCTATGGTAAAGAAGCATTATTTTAATAATATTGTAAAGTGAGCAGGGGGTTCCCTGAGCCAGAAATTAATGATTAATGCTCAGGGAACCCCCCCCCCCCCCTGCTCCTGATCAATATTATTAAAAATACGGAAAATGCTGCGTCATTACCATAGCGGATAGCCGCTAAGGCAATGAAGGGGTTAACCCACCGTGCCCGCTTTATTGTGTGTAGTGGGGATGGGTGAGGGGGGTATTTGGCCCTTGGTGTGAGTTTAGGACTTGCGGGAGGGGGGGGGGGGTTGCGGGTGAACTTAACCCCTTCACGATCGTAGCAGTTAATACCGCTACGGTCATGAAGGGGTTAAGCCCTCCCGCTACCCCACCCCCCCCCCCCGCAAGCCCTCCCCAACCATCGTTGGGGCGAATACCCCATTCACCCACCCTCCCGCTACCCACAATAAAAAAATACACACACACAGCAGCCGCCAAAAAATAAATAAATAAATGACAATAAATACATTTGAAATACATTTTTATTGATAGTGTAGATGTGCAGGGGGTCTCCGGTGCTGAACCGCGTTGGTTTTAGGTCTGGGGACCCCGTGCCCCCCGAGATACAGGCCCCTTTAGGGGGTGCCGGTATCCAGCTCTGCGTTAAAAGCCCCGATCACGTGACCGCGGCCTGTAAACCAAGCAGAGCAGAGGGATACCGGCACCCCCTAAAGGGGCCTGTATCTCGGGGGGCACGGGGTCCCCAGACCTGAAACCTGTGCGCTTCTGCTCTGGAGACCCTCTGCACATGTACACTATCAATAAAACACATACAATATACAGTATAAATAAACACTCGTTCTTTACCTTAGCGTCTATGCGCTATGGTAAAGAAGCATTATTTTAATAATATTGTAAAGTGAGCAGGGGGTTCCCTGAGCCAGAAATTAATGATTAATGCTCAGGGAACCCCCCCCCCCCCCCCCCTGCTCCTGATCAATATTATTAAAAATACGGAAAATGCTGCGTCATTACCATAGCGGATAGCCGCTAAGGCAATGAAGGGGTTAACCCACCGTGCCCGCTTTATTGTGTGTAGTGGGGATGGGTGAGGGGGGTATTTGGCCCTTGGTGTGAGTTTAGGACTTGCGGGAGGGGGGGGGGGGTTGCGGGTGCACTTAACCCCTTCACGATCGTAGCAGTTAATACCGCTACGGTCATGAAGGGGTTAAGCCCTCCCGCTACCCCACCCCCCCCCCCCCGCAAGCCCTCCCCAACCATCGTTGGGGCGAATACCCCATTCACCCACCCTCCCGCTACCCACAATAAAAAAATACACACACACAGCAGCCGCCAAAAAATAAATAAATAAATGACAATAAATACATTTGAAATACATTTTTATTGATAGTGTAGATGTGCAGGGGGTCTCCGGAGCTGAACCGCGTTGGTTTTAGGTCTGGGGACCCCGTGCCCCCCGAGATACAGGCCCCTTTAGGGGGTGCCGGTATCCAGCTCTGCGTTAAAAGCCCCGATCACGTGACCGCGGCCTGTAAACCAAGCAGAGCAGAGGGATACCGGCACCCCCTAAAGGGGCCTGTATCTCGGGGGGCACGGGGTCCCCAGACCTGAAACCTGTGCGCTTCTGCTCTGGAGACCCTCTGCACATGTACACTATCAATAAAAATGTATTTCAAATGTATTTATTGTCATTTATTTATTTATTTATATTTATTTATTCATTGTGCTGCTGCTGCAAGTCGTAAACTCACACCAAGGGCCAAACACCCCCCTCACCCCCAATAAAAAAAATTCACGCACAGCAGCCCCACAATTAATAAATAAATCTAAATAAATAAATAAAATCTATGTAAAACCCCCTCCCCTATTCTCGCTTTTAAAACGCCCTGCCTTCTCTCTAATCTATGTAAAAAACCCTCCCCCTATCCCCCTATTGTGTGTGTGCGTTAAGCTTCCCTGCAAGCTATGTAAAAAAACCTCCCCCTATTGTGTGTGTGTTTAAATCTGTCTGGCCTGTGTTTCTGAGTGCTGAGTGCTCTGCGTTTAAAGGTCCCGATCACATGATCGCGGCCTGTAAACCAAGCAGAGCAGAGGGATACCGGCACCCCCTAAAGGGGCCTGTATCTCGGGGGGCACGGGGTCCCCAGACCTGAAACCTGTGCGCTTCTGCTCCGGAGACCCTCTGCACATGTACACTATCAATAAAAATGTATTTCAAATGTATTTATTTTTCATTTATTTATTTATTTATTTATATTTATTTATTAATTGTGCTGCTGCTGCAAGTCGTAAACTCACACCAAGGGCCAAACACCCCCCTCACCCCCAATAAAAAAAATTCACGCACAGCAGCCCCACAATTAATAAATAAATCTAAATAAATAAATAAAGACATGAAGAGAAATAAATATATACTGTACAGTATATACTTTGTATATATATATACACTGTATATATATATATATATATATATATATATATACAGTATACATATATACACTGTGTATATATATATATATATATATATATCATACAGCTATATATATATATATATATATATATATATATATATATATATATATACATACTGTATGTGAGTGAAAAGAGAAAAAAGTAACCCGTATGGGAGCACTCAGGTATGCAATTGATATATTTGTTTATTTATTTGACACAGTGCAAAAAGGGATGAATAAACAGTACAGTACATGATTTAAAAACACTTAAAAAAGAGGCATGGACCCTTAAACACTAATGAACAGCACTAGGGAACGACACACACTGTCAACCCTAAACATGAAAAGGATAGTGACTCAAAAAACACTAGGGAGAATCAAAGTGAATCACAATAGGTTACTGGGTTTAAAGGCACCTACAGTATACAACGCTAAGGATAATGCACACTACACACCAAAAGGTAGACTTGTCAAAGTATAAATGACAGTCTCAAAGCATCACACATCTGCATTAGCATACAGTAATATAACCAATGCCTAAAGCACAAATCATGTGTAGGAAAGGTGGTAAGGTGGAATGAAATCCCTAGATGTGTAGAGCAATGAAGTTAATGAATAGCATACTGTACAGTATAAAACATAACATTACAATCCACACAGTACATTGCATTTACAGTACATTGTATACTGTAAATGATGCATAGCATTAAATCTATGCACCATATACAGTACTGTACATTCTGCAAATGAATGTTAACAATATAATTGCAAGCTACTCTACCAGTAAATACTGTACAAACACTTCCAAACAAGTCAACTTAACTACAGTATTTTAACCAAGCAAGTAAACCAAAATCAATATATACTGTAAGTAACAACCAGAAAAGACAATTTAAAAACAAACTAACCCTTACAATACCAAGGATTACATCTATCTAATTGTAAAAAACCTTATACATTATACACAGCAGCATTGTTTAAAAACCCCTTCCCCCCTAATGTTTGTGTTAAGCAGATTACACTGAAGGGAGAGAGATATAAAGGCCTAAAGCCCCTTCCCCCCTAATGTTTCTGTTAAGCAGATTACACTGAAGGGAGAGAGATATAAAGGCCTAAAGCCCCTTCCCCCCTAATGTTTCTGTTAAGCAGATTACACTGAAGGGAGAGAGATATAAAGGCCTAAAGCCTTACCTGCATTGGTAAACCCTCCCTGCATTGGTAAACCCTCCCTGCATTGATGTCGTGTAGTGTACAGTATGTAAATGTGGGGAGGAGGGGGGCCCAATGTGCATAATGTACTGTGAGGTCTAACCACCCTCACCCCCTACCCACATACTGTACCGTTACCCCCCCCCCCCCCATCCTGGCCATGGCCCCTCACGCACAGCAGCTCCACAATTAATAAATAAATATAAATAAATACATGAAGAGAAATAAATATATACTTTATATATAAATGTGAGTTTATAAATAAAATAAAGAATATTATTTCTAGGGGCCCTAGAACAGAAGTTCCCACGCCAATTTCGCGCTCATTGCTCTTTTTTTGCTCTTTTTTTACAATGTTGCTGGTCTTGCGGCTTTGCAGTATGCAAGCAAAAAGCGCAGTGTATGAAGTCTGGGTGAGCGCTTTCCACATTTGATGCCTACGGCACCTTCCCATTTCTAGTGCAAAAACAGAGAAGGTAGCGCTAACTATATATAATAATATACCCTAATAGGAGGAATAACCTCACATAGGGGGCTGCCTAAATACTAAAACTGACCCCCTGGTCAGATCAAAAAACAGAAAAGGAATATAGTATTAAAATGGCGCCGACGTGAAAAGGATATATTCACCAACAAGGAGAAACCGATATGGATTCCAGACAGTAGAGTTGTGCTTAAAGAAAATACAAAAAAACACAAAACATAGTGTAATACTGCAGATACAAAACAACATACAATGTAACACAAATATTCAAGAAATATATATCAGCTGAGATCAAGGGTGATGGGATAGGAAAACATTTAATAAAATGGATTTAAAACACTGGACATAAAAACATATACAAATAATATAAACACAATAAGAATAAAACTATTGATTGGACAATACTTATTGTCCAATCAATAGTTTTATTCTTATTGTGTTTATATTATTTGTATATGTTTTTATGTCCAGTGTTTTAAATCCATTTTATTAAATGTTTTCCTATCCCATCACCCTTGATCTCAGCTGATATATATTTCTTGAATATTTGTGTTACATTGTATGTTGTTTTGTATCTGCAGTATTACACTATGTTTTGTGTTTTTTTGTATTTTCTTTAAGCACAACTCTACTGTCTGGAATCCATATCGGTTTCTCCTTGTTGGTGAATATATCCTTTTCACGTCGGCGCCATTTTAATACTATATTCCTTTTCACCTTCCCATTTCTACACACTTCAATACCTGCACAGTTGGTAGCGCTTTCCATCCCAGCTACCATTCTGGATATTCACCTCTCACAGGCCATTCTTGCCCGAGTCTGTCCTATCAGACAGGGGCATTAACCTGTATCCACACCACCTGGACAATTTCTCTCTGTCAGAGACTTGTGCTATTTATTTTATATATTTTTGTGTAATTATTCATGCAAATTTATGCTCATTTCATATGTGGTTTTCAACATAAAGTGGCTGCTGGGCCTGATCCTAACTCATACAGTATACAGTAGCGCTTCCCTGTTTGTTTGTTTATTGCAAGCAAAAAGCAGTTTGTAGTACTGAGTGTGAGATAAATTACTGTATTTATCAGTGTTGATCAAAGAGAGTTGATCAGAAGGATTCCCCTTATATACAGTACGTAGAATTAATAAAATTGTATTATTTTCCGATATCCGCAGTGATTCTGGTCAACCTGACAGATTTTTAGTAATACAGTATACTGTACTGCAAGACCATGTGTTGTCTACCTTTTACTACAGTATACTGTACTGTATGAATGACAATAGAGTGCTGTATACTTTATAAGGGGAATCCTTCTGATCAACTCTCTTTGATCAATACTGATAAATACAGTATCATATTTATACCCCTTTAGCACCTGTCGTTCCATCCTATGCACCCATTTACTGTACAATGGTGATTGCGGTCGTATTCACGTACTTTATGTGAGATAAATTAACCAGTTCTTTTATTGCTGAAGTCGCCACAAAATACTTTTATTTACAAATACAGTACAATACAATGGTGAAACTTTTCAAGTTAACAGCAATTCAAAACATCAACACACAATAATACATACTTTACAGTACTGTACAGTATACTGTACTAGTATATTTGGGCCTTGTCTTTGGGGGTTTATTCATGCAATTATTAGGGTGACCTGGCGTTGGAAATACTGACACAGTACAATCCTACAGCTACACCACCCACCCCCTCCCTTAGAGTTTTTAATCCCTCCCTGGCCAAGCATCAATCGTCTGGCTAATCCAATCCAAGCCATTGTTTTGTTAATCTGGCCCTGGGCTGTTCAGAACAGCCACTGCTTCTAAATTACTGAAAATATACAGGATAAATATACAGTGATGTGAAATAATCCTTTCTGTGTGTCTGAGAGTGTTGAAAGTCACCAGGTCCTCATCTAGTAGAGTACATTCTCGAATACCTTTAGAATAAAAATACAGTATATATAAATATACAGTATAAATATTGCACAGTATACTGTAATGTTAAATAACCCATCCTGTTCTTTTTCCCTTCATACTGTAACAGTATCCTCATTGTGTCTGCGGTACAGTAGTTCATTGAGAGAGGAGAGGTTTTGTGTACATCATTACTGCTGTTTATATACTGTACATTTGACTGCACAAGCAGATTTGACGAACACAAGGCCCCCCCTCCCCTCTGGTGCACCCTTTTTCCTGGAACGACAAGAAAACAAAAACTTTGTTCAGTTACTGTACTGTACTGTATGTGCGTACTGTATTATGGTAGACCTACTGTACAGTAGGTGGCTGGTGCAGCTTTCTCTGGAAAGAAAAAATGGAGCAGTTAGTAGGCAGTTACTGTAGTATGTCAAACTAGTCTACTGTACTGTATACTGGAACTACTGTAAACTCTGACTATTGGGAAAGCTAAAATCTGTGCCATACTTACCTGTATCATAGTGTACCTACTGTACAATACTACAGCACTGTACTACTTTCCTGATGCTTGTCCATTGCGCGCGATGACAATGGGCAACACAGTGGCAATATGGTCTATATATTTATTGCATCGTTCAACGGTGAGTACATCGTTCCAAAAACTCATTATGGCTGTATACAACTCGTCCTTCTTGGAGGGTTTCGCCACTTTACGGATGTGGTCCTTCAGCTGATGCCAGACCATTTCGATCGGATTGAAGTCTGGTGATCTGTGATTGGAAAGAAAGGACAATTAGTTTAAGAGATACAGTACACAGTAAAAACAGTGGGGAACATATACAGTAAATGGGACACGGTCTACTACACTTACTCCGCTGGCGTCTTCACCCAGTTGATGCCGCGCTCAAGGATATGCGCCGTCGACGCGGTGTGCTTGGGATCATTGTCCTGGTAAAAGCGATGACCATTGGGAAAGTCTTGTGTGATGTATCGCACTATCACGGGCACAATGTTGTCTTGGAAGAAATCTTTATTCATGATTCCTATAGCAAGAAAAGAAAAGTGCTCAATAGTACAGTACAGTGCATACGGTAAGGCAACACTAGTCAAGTACAGTGCATTAGGCGGCATTATATTTGAGAAATTGTACCTTCAAAGACGACAATGCATCCCGGTCCACGCCTAGAGATGGCACCCCACACATGCAGCTTCACAGGGTGTTTTGGCCGTGGCTTCAAAGTTATGCGGCCTTTTTTGTGGAACGCAAATCTTGCAAATCTCTCCAGCGACACAGTAGACTCATCAGTGAAGATGCAATCCTGGAAAGTCTCACCGCTGTCGATCCATGCCTGGGCCTGGAGCACTCTTTTGATTTTGTTTGCGTCCCGTATCATGGGGTACGCTCTGTAATGACAATGAATAAAAAATGTTAGCGTCACAGCGCAGTACAGTTTGCAAAACAACATTTTTACTTTACAGTACAGTACCTCCTGTACTGTCCACTACTAACCTCACACGTCCATATTTCCATCCAATTCTGCGTCTCATCTTCTTTATGCTGCTCTCGGATACAGTCAGATTGTGGTTTTCCTGAAGAGTGTTTTTAACCCTTAATGCGCTCCTCTCATCATTCTCCTCACTTATTCTGTCCACCAGAAGAGTAGTCTCCCTACAATGCAAAGAAATTATATTGTGTTATTAATATGCAGCAATATAAAATGTATATTGTATACTGTACATGTAATGTTGTAATATACAGTAAATATAAATATACAAACAATGTATACTGCTGTACTACAAATATAAATAGACAAAATATACAGTATACAGTACTGTTGTAATATAATAAATATACTATATAAATACGGTATACTGTTGTTATATCATAATAAATACACATCATATACTGTATATTCCGTTGTAAGATGAATTGCAATATACCAAAAGTGAATACTGCTGAAAAAAAAATATAAATTGACCACACATACAGTACACTACAGTATATACTGTTGTAATATAATAAATATACTATATAAATACGGTATACTGTTGTTATATCATAATAAATACACATCATATACTGTATATTCCGTTGTAAGATGAATTGCAATATACCAAAAGTGTATACTGCTGCACAAAAAATATAAATTGACCACACATACAGTACACTACAGTATATACTGTTGTAATATAATAAATATACTATATAAATACGGTATACTGTTGTTATATCATAATAAATACACATCATATACTGTATATTCCGTTGTAAGATGAATTGCAATATACCAAAAGTGTATACTGCTGCACAAAAAATATAAATTGACCACACATACAGTACACTACAGTATATACTGTTGTAATATAATAAATATACTATATAAATACGGTATACTGTTGTTATATCATAATAAATACACATCATATACTGTATATTCCGTTGTAAGATGAATTGCAATATACCAAAAGTGTATACTGCTGCACAAAAAATATAAATTGACCACACATACAGTACACTACAGTATATACTGTTGTAATATAATAAATATACTATATAAATACGGTATACTGTAGATGTACACTACAGTTTTCTATATTTTTTTTTGGTTAAGTTTTATAAATACAGTATACAGTACTTACGCATTTGTTACCCTTGGTGCCTTTTTGCGGTCTCTGTTTTTTCCTTGTGCATGATAGCACACAGTGCTTGATGGCACAACGAGGCCAGAAGCAGTTAACCAGCGCTGGATATCTGCAATTCGTTGTCCGCTCGTGTACATCTCCTTCATTCTCATGCTGAGATCCTTTGAAATCTTCTTAACAGGCATTGCTGCGAGTAGAAAGAAATACAAACACAAGAATGTGTATTCGATGTTTAGTCGATGTGTATTCAATGTGCAGTGAATCCACAAAATGGATGGTGTATTTATATGTTAATGACTCACATAACAGACCACCCACTTTCAACACCTGTACCTGGCCACCATGCATAAAAGGTTGTACACGTTGCATAGCCCACCACTTGCTGATCTTTATCTGAGCCATTGTCCAGATACTGCATTGTGTCTCCCGCTTACATGGAGCAGCCCCGGTTCTATGGACGAAAGAATCATCTCACCTCTGCTGTGCCTGCCACACTGAAAAAGAGAAAGGCAGTTACCGTTCCCAAGCCAAAGGCAAAGCGACAGGCTAAGGCCAACAAAGAAAACCTTCTGCTGACCCCAAAGGCTAAGGCTTTTAAAACACGTCAGCCTTATTATGTGAAGAAGAAATACGGTACTGTGCTCGGTACGCAAGACGCATGGCAGCCAACTCACCGAATCCGCAGACCACTTGCTCCCATATGCTTCGACGACTCTGCTGTAGCTGTCCCGGAAATCTTCAGCCCGGCTTCTCCACCCCCATCTTCTCCGGTTCCATCTGAAGATGCTGCTGCCTCTGAAATCAACGGGTCACTGTCTCCTTTGCTCTTGGACGACTCTGCTTCTCTCCCGGAAATCCAGCGGTCACCTTCTCCATCCCTCTTCCACCACGCTGCAGCTTCTCCTGTACCGGGCATCCCCAGGTCACCTCTTCCACTCTCCATCGATGCCGCTTCTCTCCAGGGAACCCCCATCTCATCCTCCGTTGCACCCATCCCCCCAGATCTCCAGATGCCATGCACAAGCAGCTCGTTGGACCGGATCCTGAATGGGCTAAGTGTGGATCTCCCCGGGAATTCTAGTGTGCTGGCAAAGCTAGATCTGCTTCTGGAGTCGGTGCTACATATGGAGCAACGGCTGGATCAACGGATGCTACATATGGAGCAACGTATGGATCAACGGATGGACAAGATAGAGGCAGACATAGCGGGCATACATTATTTGCTCGGTGTTAATGCCCCTGTTTCCCCGACGCTGGAGCAGGGGGGTGACATGGATGTGATGCATGGTACCTTCGACCCCCTTCCATCACCAAGCACACCCCCTCCACCAGAAGATACAGTGTACTATGCTATTGAGGAGGACATGACAACCCCATCTAGACCACGCCAGGAGACAACCCGGCGACCACTACCGGAGGAAAGCTTCCTCCCAGACACCCTACCATTGCCCATCGCCTCAAGTACACCCGCTCCCAAAAGACTTCCTACACCCGCTCGCATACAAACAGTGCCCGACATCTCCCTGTGCGATCTGACACCGGCGCTGAGGGAGAAGTATAGGGTGAGGAGTGCTGGTATACCACACAAGTATGCCTTGATCATATTTAAACACCATGTTCCCTACACATTGTACTGCGAGTGGGTGTTCAAAGTGAACTATGATGGGAATCGCCAAAAAAATGCCCTTCCTGCCAATTTAAGGAAAAAGATTGTGGAAGAAATGCAGCGCTATTACCCTGTTACAGATCCTGTAATGAGAGGCGTTAGAGACTGCATTAATGGCGTTTTGCGCCATGCAAGGCATCGGCCATGGCTGGAAAATGGGGAGGACTTTCAGTGAGACCATACTGTAATGTTGTGCTGTACTGTACAGTACATGTTTTACCCTATAGTACCTGCTGTACTTAAACAAAGGATACTGTATGTTGTTGTGTGTTGCACGGTTTTTGTACTGTATTTGTAAATAAAAGTTTTTGGTGGCGACTTCAGCAATAAAAGAACTGGTTACTTTATCTCACACACAGTACTACAAACTGCTTTTTGCTGCCAGACTGCAAACCCGCAAGACCAGCAACATTGTAACAAAAGAGCAATGAGCGCGCAATTGGCGTGGGAACTTCTGTTCTAAGGCCCCTATAAATAATATTCTTTATTTTATTTATAAACTCACATTTATAAACCCCGTCACCCACCCCCGCTAAACACAATAAAAAATAATCACACACAGCATCCCCGCAATAAATAAATAAATAAATAAATACAAATAAATACATTTGAAATACATTTTTATTGATAGTGTAGATGTGCAGGGGGTCTCTGGAGCTGAACCGCGTTGGTTTTAGGTCTGGGGACCCCGTGCCCCCCGAGATACAGGCCCCTTTAGGGGGTGCCGGTAGCCCTCTGCTTGGTTTAAAGGTCCGATCACGTGATCGCGGCCTGTAAACCAAGCAGAGCAGAGGGATACCGGCACCCCCTAAAGGGGCCTGTATCTCGGGGGGCACGGGGTCCCCAGACCTGAAACCTGTGCGCTTCAGCTCCGGAGAACATCTACACTGTGAATAAAACACACACATCATTAAAGAATCATTCTTTAGCTTAGCGGCTATGCGCTATGGTAAAGAAGCAGCATTTCTGTCTTTTTAATAATATTGTAGAGTGAGCAGGGGGTTCCCTGAGACAGAAATCTAATCTCAGGGGACCCCCTGCTCCTGCACAATATTATTAAAAGTTCAGAAACGAGGCTTCATTAGCATAGCGTATAGCCGCTAAGGTAATGAAGGGGTTAACGCATAATAACCAATAAATACATTCAATACACTACCCACTACCCATGGCAACCTCCGCTGCTGTACAGTAAAACAGAGAAAAAAAATAACACTTTCAAAGTAATGTCCCCTAACCCCTTAATCACCATAGCGGTTATTAACCGCTACAGTCATGAAGGGGTTAACCCGCCCTCACCCACCACTTGGGACGCCTACTGTACATACCCTCCCACTCTAACCCCCCACCCCGTGAGGCCTAACCACCCTCAACCCTCACCCACTAACTACCCACAAGGGAGGCCTACCCACATACCGTTGGGGAAACACCCCACCCCCACCCCAGTACCCACAATAAAAACAGTACAATCACCCACAATAAACAGCATTCTATTTATTAAATACATTACCCACCCCCTGTGCCCCCCCCCCCCATAAATACAAGATTTATTCTTTTACATTCAGGGTCCATAACGTAGCCCCACGCTAGTCCCCGGTGGGCTGGCAGGGCACCTGGACAGACCTACAGTTTACCAGCAGCATTCCACAGGTTCTGGAGGCCTGCTGGTGGATCCTGCCAGCACCATGGCGCCCAGGTGGTCTCCTTGGGTCACCGTGAGCCTCAATTGGGTCCACACGGTAGGCCCAAGGATGTCTGGGAGCCCCGGGTCAAACCCACAGGTGTCTGCGGGGCCTCGGGTGGTTCCCATGGGGGTCTGGGGAACTCACGGGTGCTCACTACGGGTCCGCGGTGCCCCCACAGAAGTGGGACCACACATCATCATCCCCGCACCTACGGCTCGGAGGTGCCCCCACAGAAGTGGGACCACACATCGTCATGCCCGCAGACTACGGGTCCGCGGTGCCCCCACAGAAGTGGGACCACACATCATCATCCCCGCATGTGTCACCCGTGGAACCACCAGCCTGCTACCCTTTAGGATACCCGAGGATTCCCCGCGGGTGGTCTCCAGAGGTCCCACGCAAAACCACGGAAGTAACCCTGAATGTAAAAAAAATAAACCTGGCCAATACATTCAATACATACACCCTCCCCCCCAACACCTACAGTACAATAATGTGCAAAATAACTATTATCCAGATATGGATAATAGATTAATTGCCCATTATTAAAAACATTAACTAGCATATACAAATAAATAAAGTACTACTGACCTCATCAATACGAAGTGTCCGACGCCAGCGCCTTCCTTCTCTTGCCCACACAAAACATAGCCAAAACCAAGCCAATACATTGCAATTACATTCAGATATCAATTAACCCCTTAAACACCTTATCGGATAATAACCGCAAAGGTAATTAAGGGGTTAAGCCACACAGGCACGATACCCACCCTTCACCCATGAATTTGTACTGTGGCTTCATCATGCAACTGTATATATATACTGTATATATATACATACAGAGAGACAGAGAGAAAGAGAGAGAGAGAGATATATACAGTATATATATATACACACGTTATACACACACCCATGATAAACCAAATATACAGTACAAATAAATGTAGAAGGGTTATCAAAACCATACTGTTCTACAACCAAACACTTCTCCATACAGACACTACATTAAAATCAATTTCCTTTAAAAATCCTAACTGATCTCACAATCTACTGTACTGTATATGATCACAAACCAATGAAAAAAGTCACATTCCAAAATGCATAAAATCTATGCACCATACTGTATACATTCTGCAAATTAATCAACGTAAACAAAAATCAATTAGCAATCATTATTTAGATCTCTAAACATTTCACACTCAATCATGAACAATGAAACCATTAACAGATTCACGCCTAGAGCAGAACAATTAAGCCTTTGAAAAAATATAAGTACCGACAAAAATACAACCTTTCCAAACCAAGCCTACAGTACCTACAGTATCCCTGACCTTCCTCAAACACACAATACAATACCAAGGAATACATCTACAGTACAGTATCTAATTTTAAAATACTTTAAACTCACAAAATAATTAAAAACACATCTAATCCAGCTTTTAAAACATCATCATTTCTTACCCTGAATGTATACTGTACAGTATATCTCTCTAGACATATATATTGTACATACATACATACAGTGGCAAGAAATGATATACCACAAAAAAAAAAAAATACACAGGTTAAAAAACCTTTTGAAAAAATTAACAAGTTAAATAAAATAAATTTCTTTACTGTAGTTCACTTACCATTACTTGCCCCCACCGACTCCCGTTGCCCAGCTTACTCACGAACCAATCCACGATCAGGAACCCATAAAATAATAAACCATTGAAAATAATAAACATTAAACTAAAAATCCAAACCAATCCACGGGTCTTCTACTTGTAATACACCTTCATCTGTATTCTTCTTTCTTCTATCTCCTTCCGGGCGGGGCAGGGCGTGGTCTTCTTTCCATCATCGGCCACGCCCTTGTCTTTTTTCTTCTCCGGAGGTCCTTCCTCCGCGGCGTCTGGCTGCAAAATGAGACGACATAGGCTTTTAAAGACCTATGACGTCACATTTTGCGTCATGGTTCCCACGGTCCTGATTGGACCGTGAAAACCATGTGTTTTGGCCGATAATAAAAAAATGATGACGTCACTTAAAGGGAATGAAAGCACAGCCAATCAGAATGGCTTTGCTTCAAATGCCTTTAAGGTGACATCATGAAAAGACACATGGCCGTGCACACATGGTACTAGAGCCAATCAGAGCGTGGGAACTTTATCCCTACTCTGATTGGCTCTGGTATACCATGTGTCAGGGGCTTGGGGGAGAAAGGATGTGACGTCAATGAAAACCTGTCACGTGGTACGGTAGCCAATCAGAGCGTGGGAACTTTATCCTTATTGACGTCACATCCTTTCTCCCCCAAGCCCCTGACACATGGTATACCAGAGCCAATCAGAGTAGGGATAAAGTTCCCACGCTCTGATTGGCTCTGGTATACCATGTGTCAGGGGCTTGGGGGAGAAAGGATGTGACGTCAATAAGGATAAAGTTCCCACGCTCTGATTGGCTACCGTACCACGTGACAGGTTTTCATTGACGTCACATCCTTTCTCCCCCAAGCCCCTGACACATGGTATACCAGAGCCAATCAGAGTAGGGATAAAGTTCCCACGCTCTGATTGGCTCTAGTACCATGTGTGCACGGCCATGTGCCTTTTCATGACGTCATCTTAAAGGCAATTGAAGCAAAGCCATTCTGATTGGCTGTGCTTTCATTCCCTTTAAGTGACGTCATCATTTTTTTATTATCGGCCAAAACACATGGTTTTCACGGTCCAATCAGGACCGTGGGAACCATGACGCAAAATGTGACGTCATAGGTCTTTAAAAGCCTATGTCGTCTCATTTTGCAGCCAGACGCCGCGGAGGAAGGACCTCCGGAGAAGAAAAAAGACAAGGGCGTGGCCGATGATGGAAAGAAGACCACGCCCTGCCCCGCCCGGAAGGAGATAGAAGAAAGAAGAATACAGATGAAGGTGTATTACAAGTAGAAGACCCGTGGATTGGTTTGGATTTTTAGTTTAATGTTTATTATTTTCAATGGTTTATTATTTTATGGGTTCCTGATCGTGGATTGGTTCGTGAGTAAGCTGGGCAACGGGAGTCGTGGGGGCAAGTAATGGTAAGTGAACTACAGTAAAGAAATGTATTTTATTTAACTTGTTAATTTTTTCAAAAGGTTTTTTAACCTGTGTATTTTTTTTTTTTTGTGGTATATCATTTCTTGCCACTGTATGTATGTATGTACAATATATATGTCTAGAGAGATATACTGTACAGTATACATTCAGGGTAAGAAATGATGATGTTTTAAAAGCTGGATTAGATGTGTTTTTAATTATTTTGTGAGTTTAAAGTATTTTAAAATTAGATACTGTACTGTAGATGTATTCCTTGGTATTGTATTGTGTGTTTGAGGAAGGTCAGGGATACTGTAGGTACTGTAGGCTTGGTTTGGAAAGGTTGTATTTTTGTCGGTACTTATATTTTTTCAAAGGCTTAATTGTTCTGCTCTAGGCGTGAATCTGTTAATGGTTTCATTGTTCATGATTGAGTGTGAAATGTTTAGAGATCTAAATAATGATTGCTAATTGATTTTTGTTTACGTTGATTAATTTGCAGAATGTATACAGTATGGTGCATAGATTTTATGCATTTTGGAATGTGACTTTTTTCATTGGTTTGTGATCATATACAGTACAGTAGATTGTGAGATCAGTTAGGATTTTTAAAGGAAATTGATTTTAATGTAGTGTCTGTATGGAGAAGTGTTTGGTTGTAGAACAGTATGGTTTTGATAACCCTTCTACATTTATTTGTACTGTATATTTGGTTTATCATGGGTGTGTATATAACGTGTGTATATATATATACTGTATATATCTCTCTCTCTCTCTTTCTCTCTGTCTCTCTGTATGTATATATATACAGTATATATATACAGTTGCATGATGAAGCCACAGTACAAATTCATGGGTGAAGGGTGGGTATCGTGCCTGTGTGGCTTAACCCCTTAATTACCTTTGCGGTTATTATCCGATAAGGTGTTTAAGGGGTTAATTGATATCTGAATGTAATTGCAATGTATTGGCTTGGTTTTGGCTATGTTTTGTGTGGGCAAGAGAAGGAAGGCGCTGGCGTCGGACACTTCGTATTGATGAGGTCAGTAGTACTTTATTTATTTGTATATGCTAGTTAATGTTTTTAATAATGGGCAATTAATCTATTATCCATATCTGGATAATAGTTATTTTGCACATTATTGTACTGTAGGTGTTGGGGGGGAGGGTGTATGTATTGAATGTATTGGCCAGGTTTATTTTTTTTTACATTCAGGGTTACTTCCGTGGTTTTGCGTGGGACCTCTGGAGACCACCCGCGGGGAATCCTCGGGTATCCTAAAGGGTAGCAGGCTGGTGGTTCCACGGGTGACACATGCGGGGATGATGATGTGTGGTCCCACTTCTGTGGGGGCACCGCGGACCCGTAGTCTGCGGGCATGACGATGTGTGGTCCCACTTCTGTGGGGGCACCTCCGAGCCGTAGGTGCGGGGATGATGATGTGTGGTCCCACTTCTGTGGGGGCACCGCGGACCCGTAGTGAGCACCCGTGAGTTCCCCAGACCCCCATGGGAACCACCCGAGGCCCCGCAGACACCTGTGGGTTTGACCCGGGGCTCCCAGACATCCTTGGGCCTACCGTGTGGACCCAATTGAGGCTCACGGTGACCCAAGGAGACCACCTGGGCGCCATGGTGCTGGCAGGATCCACCAGCAGGCCTCCAGAACCTGTGGAATGCTGCTGGTAAACTGTAGGTCTGTCCAGGTGCCCTGCCAGCCCACCGGGGACTAGCGTGGGGCTACGTTATGGACCCTGAATGTAAAAGAATAAATCTTGTATTTATGGGGGGGGGGGGGCACAGGGGGTGGGTAATGTATTTAATAAATAGAATGCTGTTTATTGTGGGTGATTGTACTGTTTTTATTGTGGGTACTGGGGTGGGGGTGGGGTGTTTCCCCAACGGTATGTGGGTAGGCCTCCCTTGTGGGTACTGACTGGGTGGTTAGGCCTCACGGGTGGGGGGGGGGGGGGGGGTTAGTGTGGGAGGGTATGTAGGCATCCCGAGTGGTGGGTGGGTGAGGGTGGGTTAACCCCTTCATGACTGTAGCGGTTAATAACCACTATGGTGATTAAGGGGTTAGGGGACATTACTTTGTATGTTTTAATTTTTGTGTCTGTTTTGCAGAAGCGGAGGGGCCATGGCCAGGATGGGGGGGGGGTTAACGGTATGTGGGTAGGGGGTGAGGGTGGTTAGCAATGCAGGGAGGGAGATTTACTGGTAACAGAAACATCTCTCTCCCTTCAATGTAATCTGTTTAAAGCCCCCTCCCCCCTAATGTGTGTTTCTGTAAAATCTCTCTCCCTTCAATGTACTGTAATCTGTTTAACAGAAACATTAGGGGGGGAAGGGGCTTTAGGCCTTTATATCTCTCTCCCTTCAGTGTAATCTGCTTAACAGAAACATTAGGGGGGAAGGGGCTTTAGGCCTTTATATCTCTCTCCCTTCAGTGTAATCTGCTTAACACAAACATTAGGGGGGAAGGGGTTTTTAAACAATGCTGCTGTGTATAATGTATAAGGTTTTTTACAATTAGATAGATGTAATCCTTGGTATTGTAAGGGTTAGTTTGTTTTTAAATTGTCTTTTCTGGTTGTTACTTACAGTATATATTGATTTTGGTTTACTTGCTTGGTTAAAATACTGTAGTTAAGTTGACTTGTTTGGAAGTGTTTGTACAGTATTTACTGGTAGAGTAGCTTGCAATTATATTGTTAACATTCATTTGCAGAATGTACAGTACTGTATATGGTGCATAGATTTAATGCTATGCATCATTTACAGTATACAATGTACTGTAAATGCAATGTACTGTGTGGATTGTAATGTTATGTTTTATACTGTACAGTATGCTATTCATTAACTTCATTGCTCTACACATCTAGGGATTTCATTCCACCTTACCACCTTTCCTACACATGATTTGTGCTTTAGGCATTGGTTATATTACTGTATGCTAATGCAGATGTGTGATGCTTTGAGACTGTCATTTATACTTTGACAAGTCTACCTTTTGGTGTGTAGTGTGCATTATCCTTAGCGTTGTATACTGTAGGTGCCTTTAAACCCAGTAACCTATTGTGATTCACTTTGATTCTCCCTAGTGTTTTTTGAGTCACTATCCTTTTCATGTTTAGGGTTGACAGTGTGTGTCGTTCCCTAGTGCTGTTCATTAGTGTTTAAGGGTCCATGCCTCTTTTTTAAGTGTTTTTAAATCATGTACTGTACTGTTTATTCATCCCTTTTTGCACTGTGTCAAATAAATAAACAAATATATCAATTGCATACCTGAGTGCTCCCATACGGGTTACTTTTTTCTCTTTTCACTCACATACAGTATGTATATATATATATATATATATATATATATATATATATATATATATATATATATATATATATATATATATATATATATATATAGCTGTATGATATATATATATATATATATATACACAGTGTATATATGTATACTGTATATATATATATATATATATATATATATATATATATATATATATATACAGTGTATATATATATACAAAGTATATACTGTACAGTATATATTTATTTCTCTTCATGTCTTTATTTATTTATTTAGATTTATTTATTAATTGTGGGGCTGCTGTGCGTGAATTTTTTTTATTGGGGGTGAGGGGGGTGTTTGGCCCTTCGTGTGAGTTTACGACTTGCAGCAGCAGCACAATTAATAAATAAATATAAATAAATAAATAAATAAATGAAAAATAAATACATTTGAAATACATTTTTATTGATAGTGTACATGTGCAGAGGGTCTCCGGAGCAGAAGCGCACAGGTTTCAGGTCTGGGGACCCCGTGCCCCCCGAGATACAGGCCCCTTTAGGGGGTGCCGGTATCCCTCTGCTCTGCTTGGTTTACAGGCCGCGATCATGTGATCGGGACCTTTAAACGCAGAGCACTCAGCACTCAGAAACACAGGCCAGACAGATTTAAACACACACACAATAGGGGGAGTTTTTTTTTACATAGCTTGCAGGGAAGCTTAACGCACACACACAAAAGGGGGATAGGGGGAGGGTTTTTTACATAGATTAGAGAGAAGGCAGGGCGTTTTAAAAGCGAGAATAGGGGAGGGGGTTTTACATAGATTTTATTTATTTATTTAGATTTATTTATTAATTGTGGGGCTGCTGTGCGTGAATTTTTTTTATTGGGGGTGAGGGGGGTGTTTGGCCCTTGGTGTGAGTTTACGACTTGCAGCAGCAGCACAATGAATAAATAAATATAAATAAATAAATAAATAAATAAATGACAATAAATACATTTGAAATACATTTTTATTGATAGTGTACATGTGCAGGGGGTCTCCGGAGCTGAAGCGCACAGGTTTCAGGTCTGGGGACCCCGTGCCCCCCGAGATACAGGCCCCTTTAGGGGGTGCCGGTATCCCTCTGCTCTGCTTGGTTTACAGGCCGCGATCATGTGATCGGGACCTTTAAACGCAGAGCACTCAGCACTCAGAAACACAGGCCAGACAGATTTAAACACACACACAATAGGGGGAGGTTTTTTTACATAGCTTGCAGGGAAGCTTAACGCACACACACAATAGGGGGATAGGGGGAGGGTTTTTTACATAGATTAGAGAGAAGGCAGGGCGTTTTAAAAGCGAGAATAGGGGAGGGGGTTTTACATAGATTTTATTTATTTATTTAGATTTATTTATTAATTGTGGGGCTGCTGTGCGTGAATTTTTTTTATTGGGGGTGAGGGGGGTGTTTGGCCCTTGGTGTGAGTTTACGACTTGCAGCAGCAGCACAATGAATAAATAAATATAAATACAGTAAATAAATAAATAAATGACAATAAATACATTTGAAATACATTTTTATTGATAGTGTACATGTGCAGAGGGTCTCCAGAGCAGAAGCGCACAGGTTTCAGGTCTGGGGACCCCGTGCCCCCCGAGATACAGGCCCCTTTAGGGGGTGCCGGTATCCCTCTGCTCTGCTTGGTTTACAGGCCGCGATCACGTGATCGGACCTTTAAACCAAGCAGAGGGCTACCGGCACCCCCTAAAGGGGCCTGTATCTCGGGGGGCACGGGGTCCCCAGACCTAAAACCAACGCGGTTCAGCTCCGGAGACCCCCTGCACATCTACACTATCAATAAAAATGTATTTCAAATGTATTTATTGTCATTTATTTATTTATTTTTTGGCGGCTGCTGTGTGTGTGTATTTTTTTATTGTGGGTAGCGGGAGGGTGGGTGAATGGGGTATTCGCCCCAACGATGGTTGGGGAGGGCTTGCGGGGGGGGGGGGGGTGGGGTTTAGCGGGAGGGCTTAACCCCTTCATGACCGTAGCGGTATTAACTGCTACGATCGTGAAGGGGTTAAGTGCACCCGCAACCCCCCCCCCCTCCCGCAAGTCCTAAACTCACACCAAGGGCCAAATACCCCCCTCACCCATCCCCACTACACACAATAAAGCGGGCACGGTGGGTTAACCCCTTCATTGCCTTAGCGGCTATCCGCTATGGTAATGACGCAGCATTTTCCGTATTTTTAATAATATTGATCAGGAGCAGGGGGGGGGGGGTTCCCTGAGCATTAATCATTAATTTCTGGCTCAGGGAACCCCCTGCTCACTTTACAATATTATTAAAATAATGCTTCTTTACCATAGCGCATAGACGCTAAGGTAAAGAACGAGTGTTTATTTATACTGTATATTGTATGTGTTTTATTGATAGTGTACATGTGCAGAGGGTCTCCAGAGCAGAAGCGCACAGGTTTCAGGTCTGGGGACCCCGTGCCCCCCGAGATACAGGCCCCTTTAGGGGGTGCCGGTATCCCTCTGCTCTGCTTGGTTTACAGGCCGCGGTCACGTGATCGGGGCTTTTAACGCAGAGCTGGATACCGGCACCCCCTAAAGGGGCCTGTATCTCGGGGGGCACGGGGTCCCCAGACCTAAAACCAACGCGGTTCAGCTCCGGAGACCCCCTGCACATCTACACTATCAATAAAAATGTATTTCAAATAATTTTTAATGTGTGGATGTTTGCGCAGAGAGAGAGCAGCGGATCTCTCTCTGCTGCAAACACATCTCGCCCCCGCCGCCCATACAGTAGTATCATTTATGTATGTGCATATACAGTACAGTACAGTACTGTACAGTACTGTATGTTAGGGCTTACAGGGGTTGTTGTTATACAGTACTGTATATATATATATACTGTATACTGCATTACAATTCATTATAGGGGACGGCTTCACAGAGAATAGCTCGCAAGCGCCACCATGTGTATTTTGACGGCATTGCAGTATTGTAACCAGCCGGAATAAAAAGCTTAAATTCCTGCCGGAAAATAACGCAATGCACTCTGGCTGAAAAATATCAGAAACCTGAATACACCCGAGTATACCCGAATTCGCGGGACTAGCCGTGCTCGAATAAAGTGTGTCGCCAGTGTAGCAAAACTAAAAGTGTGTGTAGATACTATGTGGTCCCTATTGGTGTATAGGGATGGAAAAACAAGGAGTATTTGTATGTGTAAGAGACAGCTGTGTGTGCATACATATAGCACAGTATGTACAGACATGGCCTTTAGCGCTCATGGGAAGAGAGTTCACTTGTGTCAGTAATGACTCATAAAATTTCGATCTCTGTTTAGGCCACCGCTAAGTGTCCCGAACAGTTGCATATATTTCTATTCGTGCAACCATCTCTATTTCGGTGTTTTAAGATTAACTTTGAGTATGGCAACCCCCAGATCGTCCATCTTATGGACAGAGTCAGAGAAATGTTCGCCGACAGGACTGTCTCTTGTTCCGCGTGTGATGCTGTGCGATGCAGGTTCATTCTCTTGTTTAGCCCCTGCCCCGTCTCACCTATGTAGTAGCAGCCCCCTGGACATTTCATGCACATGATGAGGAACACGACATTGCTGGAGGAACAGGTGAACCTTCCTCTGATTTTGTATTCCCGATTCCTGTGTGGTATTTGTATTGTGTCCGCTGTGTAGAGTATTGCGCAGGTTTTGCATCTTGCGTCCTGGCCTGGCATATATATAATTATATATATATATATTCCACAGAAGCAGCCGGCACTCCAGTTGCATGTAGAAAAAATTGGGTGTTTGTCCCATAAAGCAATAATAAACCACACGATTCCGTTTGAAGCACGAGATCAGGAGACAGCACTCTGGTAAGTTTGATCACAAGTTTTTGTACTGAAAAAGACACATAAACCGACGTGTCACGACAGGTGACTCTGCGCGTATTCTGACAGGCCGAGATGGCGTTTGCAGGGAGCTCAGGCGGTGGTAACATCTCTGCGGTGGCGCAGTCCGGATCCCAATACGTTCGCCGCGGAACCCGCTCTGGGCTTCAGTGTAAGTCTCCGTCTCCCCCTGTCAGCCTCAGGCAGCTGTTTAGCTATATTTTTAGCCAATCCAGGATTCCTTTATCCCGTTTTATTGAACACTGTCTTCCTTTTTATTATTTTATATACCGTTTGTCATGTTGTTTATAGATTTAGTTTCATTTAGTTATATTTGATTATTCATGTGGTTTGTGTTCATTGTAACCGAACCCGGATCTGTGACGCATATGTACTGAGGTGGGGTTGGATCCCCTCGGTTATTTCTTGTTTTATTAATAAATAATTTACTATATTTTAATCTCTGGTGCGCATTGTGTGCGTTTTTCTTCTTGTCTGCACAGTGCTTCAGATTCTGCATCTGAAAAAATGCCGGTGGATCGGGATGTGAGGTAGGGAAGTGACGTCCGCGCCGGAACGTTATTGCCACGCCTCCAAATATTCATTGCCACGCCCCCAAATCGCGCCCGCTGCATACCCTGCAAAGCCATTAAAAAGCTCAGGCTTCAGCAAGTGTATTGCAGCGTGTGTGCGCCTTCCCTCCGTCTGAAATACTATAGACGCAGCCTTATCGACGCTTACTAAATAGGCCCCTGTGTCTCTCTCTCTCTCTGTGTCTCTGTCTCTCTCTGTGTGTCTCTGTGTCTCTCAAATCAAATCAGCTTTATTGGCATGACAAAAGAACATTTCAGTATTGCCAAAGCGTGAGTAATAGGGGGTGTGGGACAATGATTACACGAATACTAGGGGGTACGGTATAATGGTTATACAGTACATTACTTTTGTCTCTCTCTTTCTCTGTGTCTCTCTCTCTCCGTGTGTGTCTCTCTCTCCGTGTGTGTCTCTCTCTCCGTGTGTGTCTCTCTCTCCGTGTGTGTCTCTCTCTCCGTGTGTGTCTCTCTCTCCGTGTGTCTCTCTCTCTCCGTGTGTCTCTCTCTCTCCGTGTGTCTCTCTCTCTCCGTGTGTGTCTCTCTCATTCTCTGTCTCTCTCTCATTCTCTGTCTCTCTCTCATTCTCTGTCTCTCTCTCATTCTCTGTCTCTCTCTCATTCTCTGTCTCTCTCTCATTCTCTGTCTCTCTCTCATTCTCTGTCTCTCTCTCATTCTCTGTCTCTCTCTCATTCTCTGTCTCTCTCTCATTCTCTGTCTCTCTCTCATTCTCTGTCTCTCTCTCATTCTCTGTCTCTCTCTCATTCTCTGTCTCTCTCTCATTCTCTGTCTCTCTCTCTCATCCCTGTATGATAGGTATGTTCCAACTCTATTTTTTGCTCTTCTTTTCCGTTTGAGAGGAGGGAGTCCCTCACCTCTTCAGCCACACACCAGGAACGCTGGATTGCTTACAGACGCTCGGAGAGGCGGATACAGTCGTGGATTGCAGGCACTGATTTATCTGGTAAGTACCGCAAACATGCTTGAACAAGGGCCGTAGACATTTTATTTGATGGTTTAGATTACCATTGTCTGTGGTTGTTAGTTATTGGTATTACAGTTTTTTGATGTTGTTACGAATCAAATACATTTTGAAGTAGTAATCCCCTCCGAACTGGGCATTCCTGGCCAATAATGCCCTGGCTGTAAGAGTTGAAGGGCCCAAGCAAAGCCCCCATCTCTATACACACTAACACTGCAGGGGCATCAGAGTGTCTTATTGTCATGGCAACAGGAGGTGTCACGTGATGTAATTTGTTTAATAAATTATTTTTTAAGGTGTCCCGGTTTTTCATTTTCGAAATCTGGTCACCCTATTCATCAAGCAGAAAAAGTGAAGAAACAATTGTAGTTTTGCTAATGGACGTCATTTTGGCATATCATTAGCTTTGAGGATACCCATTAATATGAAGAAAAGTAACAGCCATTCCCAATGTAGCCCCCCTTCCCTGGGCCAATCGCAGATCGGGCCCCCTCCTCTGAGAAAAGAAAAACATCCCGTCTATGTTGTTGAGTCTGGACGCCGAAAAGGCCTTTGATAGGATTGACTGGCCCTTCCTCAGGGAGACGCTGGGGGCGTTTGGGTTCGGGGGGCGCCTCCTAGAGGCAATACTAGCCCTTTACAATGGTCCCACTGCAAGGGTGCGACACCAAGGGTTCCCCTCGGATATATTCAACATCCGTAGCGGGACAAGACAAGGTTGCCCACTTTCACCGTTAATATTTGCCCTCTACATAGAACCGTTAGCGGCTCATATCAGAGCGAGCCCAGATATAACAGGGATAGATATAGGGGAGCAGCATCATAAAGTAGCGCTATACGCAGACGATGTAATCTTGACACTGTCAAAACCCCTCACCTCCTTGCCCAACGTCTTTGCGATCTTGGGAACTTTCAGCTTGGTGTCGGGGTTTAAAATTAACCAGGCCAAGTCGGAAGCGCTTAACATCAATCTACCCAAGCCGGTCGAAAAACTGATAGAGCTCAACTTCAATTTTAAATGGCAACCCTCCGCTATCAAATATTTAGGGGTATATATCACAAAGGACTACAATACACTATATAAAGCAAATTTCCCCAGAATAGTGAAGAAACTGCAGGAAGATCTCAGGGTTTGGGCGGGGAATGGCATATCGTGGGTTTGGGCGGATCAATAGTGTCAAAATGAACCTGCTGCCTAAACTATTATATCTGTTTCAAGCACTCCCGATACCTCTTGTTAGGACTGAGGTCCTCACGCTGCAGGCTCGCATTATTCAATTTATTTGGAATAAAAAAAGCCCACGAATTGCGAAAAGCATACTGACAAAACCAGTAACAAGAGGAGGGGTTAGCGGGTACCTTGCTTGTTGGCATACCACAAGGCGGCACAATTATGCCAAATTGTCCAGTGGCACTCGAACCCAGCAAATAGAAGATGGGGTGGCCCTAGAAACAGAATGCTGCGCGCCAGTAAAAACTGCACGATCTGATTTGGCTTCCAAAACAGTGCAAGAAATCAATAGGGATGCCACTCTGTGCAATTGCGAACTCGCTAGCGGTCTGGGAGTCAGCTAAATTTAAAGCTAAATTGACCACACGACAGTCGTTGATGACCCCCCTGGTGGGAAATCCGGATTTTGCTCCAGGGCTGTTAGGTGACAAATTTGTAAAATGGACGCAAGCGGGGTACTTACGATTAAAGGACCTGGAAGGACGTAAATATATCAAGACGTTCGATATGATTAAGGATGAGAAAAAGCTACCCAACACAGAATTATTTAGATTCCTCCAGGTTAGGGCTTTCTATAATAAATTCCCGGTTCGCCCAGCACGAACCAATTTCGAACAGCTGTGTTCCAGAGAGACGGACACAAGAGGACTAACTTCTCGGATGTACAGGGAGGTAGTCTGTCCGAAGACTTCCGACGCCCCCCCGACTGAAATACATGCGACAGTGGGGAGACAGATTTAGGGGAGACACTAGAGGGACGAGGAATGGGTTCAGATAATACAGGCAGCTGCCAAAAGCTCAATTTGTGCCACGTTGAAGGAGAACGCATATAAAGTCCTAATGCGGTGGTACCATACCCCATTGAAATTATCTAAATTTATCAAGGACTATTCCCCGCTCTGCCCAAAACAGTGTGGGGAAACGGCTGATTTAAAAACATATGCTGTGGTCTTGCCCGAAAGTGGTCCCGATTTGGGAATCTATTAGAGATTGGCTAGAAAGAATCCTCAACTTGGAGATCCCCCTGGACCCGTGGCTGGTTCCTCGTGGGCAGACGGCCTCAGGACGTGTCTAACGCGACACTCAAATTGGTTGCACATTTCGCAACCGCCACGAGGTGTGAGATCGCAGCAGTATGGAGACAACAGGAATTACCCACTATAGCTAAAATCAGGAACAGAATTTGGCATGTCTGCCAGATGGAACAGTTGACGAGTTGGATCAACGACTCTGGCTCCAAATTTCTAAACGTATGGGCCCCATGGCTGGCCCAAACAGACATCCCGGGGGTGGACGCCGCCACAATTTTGCATTAATATAGATAAATGCGTTCTCCTTGGACAAAGCAGACCAGACGAGATGATGACATAGCGACGGAGAACATAGAACCACCGGGATATCCACAACACACCCTAGCGTACACATAGAGCTAATAGCAGATCCTCCGCTCCGATGCAGCAGTTACAGGTGCCCCCCACCCCCACCCACCCTAATGTGTCTCACCCCAGTCTAGTTTGTCCTGTCCGTCTTAGTGATGTGGTTTACGTGTGGTTTGTTACGTCTGTCTCATGTCCTGTCTACGTGTCACGGTTTTGATGACAAAATTGGGTATTCTGTAACGTATGCCAATAGGTGGTGATGTTATGTATGCTCTGTAATACCAAATAAAAATGAGAGTTATAAAAAAAAAAAAAACAGGGTGAGAGGAATTGGTCCACCTCCCTAAGTAAGGTTGCATCAGCTCTACTCAGAGGCTGATGGCTCCCCTTCTCCAACGGCCAATTGATATAGGCTCTCTCTGTCACCCTGGGCCAGCCAGGTGACAGACTCTGCAGACTCTAACTCTGGACTGAACTCTTAACTCTGACACACACTTCTACTAAATAGGAAGTGCACTGCTCTTTATGATATTGGCAGGCACTGCCCCTGTGTCTCTGCCTTCCACGCAGGGTCAGGTACCAATTTCAGGAATGTCCCGTTATTAGCGTAAACACAACAGAGTTCCATGGATCTAGCATTAAGACTGTAAGCTCTGCAGGCCAGGGATTTCCTTTCCTATTGTCTGATTTTGTTTGTTGCACTTATTGTACTATAATTCCCTGTACTGTATTGCCTCTCTTATAAAGCGCTATATAAATAAAGATTTCCATACATAATATATCTTAATGCATCTTAAGACACCTTAGAGTTCCCTCTATAAGACACTTTATGGTCCACTCAAGTGAATAGTCTGTAAGGAGTCTAAGGCTGCGTCCATAGAAGGACAAGCAGCGCTGAGGCGTGCGGACGCTCCGCGCTGAGCCCCTGCATCCTCAATGAGGATGCCTTGAGAGGGGGCTCATGCGAGCGTCCGCGGGCGTGCTCAGGCTTTGGAGTTTTCAGCCGAGCGCCAAGCTGTTTTTCAGCGCGCTGTCGGCTGAAAACATCCAATCAGCCTTAAGCAGCGTCAACGTCACGGCGCCGTGACATTGACGTCAGTGCATCGCGGGCGATTGGCCCAGCGACGTCACTGCCCTGCCTCCAACCACCTCCCCCCGGCTCCCTTCGCGCACGCTGGCTCCGTGGAATCGGGCTGACTTAAGCAGGCGAGCCTCAGCGTTAGCGCGCAACCGCTCTCCCCACCCCTCTATGGCCCGGGCCTTAGTTACTGTACAGCATTGTAAAGTGCCTTGCTGGCCTAGTACAATTTAGTAAATATCCTAAACAATGTCGTCTTAGGCAAAATGTTGCTGATCTTTGCTCTAAAAATGACTATGAACTAAAGAGAAATAACAATCTCCCTTGTGAGCACATTCACATGTCTCAGACAGGTCTGCAACCCTGCTTTTCACCATTATCCCATACAGCTTCCACTGCAGCCAGGGACTCTGGGAAATGACATGCAAATGAGCACAGTGTCACCTTTTGCTTCAAATCTATTTTAAATGAAATTAGCCTTGTACTTCTGGTGGAGAGAGTAGGGGTTTGGTGCTTTATACGTTACATATTATTAAATGTTAACATCAAACAAATATTGTCATTATGTTTGGTGCTACTTATTTCTTTTTCATTAGGATTTATTTATTCATCTTTCATTATTATTATTTACTAGCTGAGAGACCCGGCGTTGCCCGGGATGTAAATGCGTAATAGGTAGTATTATTTATAACTCGTGGAACAATAGGTGAGTATTTGTTGTAAAGGTTTCGGGGGGGGGGGGGGAGAAAGGGGAGCGGGGGGGGGGAGAAAGGGGAGCGAGGGGGGGAGAAAGGGGAGCGGGGGGGGGAGAAAGGGGAGCGGGGGGGGAGAAAGGGGAGCGGGGGGGGGGAGAAAGGGGAGAAAGGGGGGGAGAAAGGGGAGCGGGGGGGGGGGAGAAAGGGAAATGGGGGGGGAGAAAGGGGAGCGGGGGGGGGGAGAAAGGGGAGCGGGGGGGGGGAGAAAGGGGAGGGGGGGGGAGAAAGGGGAGCGGGGGGGGGAGAAAGGGGAGCGGGGGGGAGAAAGGGGAGCGGGGGGGGGAGAAAGGGGAGCGGGGGGGGGAGAAAGGGGAGCGGGGGGGGGGGGGAGAAAGGGGAGCGGGGGGGGGGAGAAAGGGGAGCGGGGGGGGGAGAAAGGGGAGCGGGGGGGGGGGAGAAAGGGGAGCGGGGGGGGGAGAAAGGGGAGCGGGGGGGGAGAAAGGGGAGCGGGGGGGGGAGAAAGGGGAGCGGGGGGGTGGGAGAAAGGGGAGCGGGGGGGGGAGAAAGGGGAGCGGGGGGGGAGAAAGGGGAGCGGGGGGGAGAAATGGGAGCGGGGGGGGAGAAAGGGGAGCGGGGGGGGGGAGAAAGGGGAGCGGGGGGGGAGAAAGGGGAGCGGGGGGGGAGAAAGGGGAGCGGGGGGGAGAAAGGGGAGCGGGGGGGGAGAAAGGGGAGCGGGGGGGGGAGAAAGGGGAGCGGGGGGGGGGAGAAAGGGGAGCGGGGGGGGAGAAAGGGGAGCGGGGGGGGGGGGAGAAAGGGGAGCGGGGGGGGGAGAAAGGGGAGCGGGGGGGAGAAAGGGGAGCGGGGGGGGGGGGGAAGGGGAGTGGGGGGGGGGAAAGGGGAGTGGGGGGGGTGGAGAGCGGTGGGCATATGTATTGTCATAATTTATGTATGGGCATTTCCCCCCCCCCCCCGTTCCCCGTGACTCCCCCCCCCCGTTCCCTGTGACTCGCGCTCCCCCCCCCGGCGGCCGCTTGGTCCCCCGATGTGCCGTCCTGCTGAGTGAGGCGTGCAGGCGGCTGCAGGAAGCGCCCTGTGTGGGCCTAAGACTCACGCTCCTCCCCCCCCCCCCCCCCGGCGCCCGCTCGATGTGGCGTCTGGCTGAGCGGCGGTAGGAAGCGCCCTGTGTGGGCCTGAGGCTGAGGCGGGACGCGCAGTGGGCCTGAGGCTGAGGCGGGACGCGCAGTGGGCCTGAGGCTGAGGCGGGACGCGCAGTGGGCCTGAGGCTGAGGCGGGACGCGCAGTGGGCCTGAGGCTGAGGCGGGACGCGCAGTGGGCCTGAGGCTGAGGCGGGACGCACAGTGACTTACCTGAGCGGGTGGTAGCGCCGGGGAGGTAAGGGAGCGGCTGGGGTAGGAGGGCCGCGCTTCCCGTCCGGAGCCAGTGCAGGATGGCGCACGTGAGGGGGGGGGGAGGGGGGCGGACAGAGGGTGTGTGTGTGTATAGAGCTGCTGTGTTGTGTGTGTGTGTATAGAGCTGCTGTGTTGTGTGTGTGTGTGTATAGAGCTGCTGTGTTGTGTGTGTGTGTGTATAGAGCTGCTGTGTTGTGTGTGTGTGTGTATAGAGCTGCTGTGTTGTGTGTGTGTGTGTGTGTGTGTATAGAGCTGCTGTGTTGTGTGTGTGTGTGTGTGTGTGTATAGAGCTGCTGTGTTGTGTGTGTGTGTGTGTGTGTGTGTGTGTATAGAGCTGCTGTGTTGTGTGTGTGTGTGTGTGTGTATAGAGCTGCTGTGTTGTGTGTGTGTGTGTGTGTATAGAGCTGCTGTGTTGTGTGTGTGTGTGTGTATAGAGCTGCTGTGTTGTGTGTGTGTGTGTGTGTGTGTGTGTGTGTATAGAGCTGCTGTGTTGTGTGTGTGTGTGTGTATAGAGCTGCTGTGTTGTGTGTGTGTGTGTGTGTGTATAGAGCTGCTGTGTTGTGTGTGTGTGTGTGTGTGTGTGTATAGAGCTGCTGTGTTGTGTGTGTGTGTGTGTGTGTGTATAGAGCTGCTGTGTTGTGTGTGTGTGTGTGTGTGTGTATAGAGCTGCTGTGTTGTGTGTGTGTGTGTGTGTGTGTATAGAGCTGCTGTGTTGTGTGTGTGTGTGTGTGTGTATAGAGCTGCTGTGTTGTGTGTGTGTGTGTGTGTATAGAGCTGCTGTGTTGTGTGTGTGTGTGTGTGTATAGAGCTGCTGTGTTGTGTGTGTGTGTGTGTATAGAGCTGCTGTGTTGTGTGTGTGTGTGTGTATAGAGCTGCTGTGTTGTGTGTGTGTGTATAGAGCTGCTGTGTTGTGTGTGTGTGTGTGTATAGAGCTGCTGTGTTGTGTGTGTGTGTGTGTGTGTATAGAGCTGCTGTGTTGTGTGTGTGTGTGTGTGTGTGTAGAGCTGCTGTGTTGTGTGTGTGTGTGTGTGTGTGTAGAGCTGCTGTGTGTGTGTGTGTGTGTGTGTGTGTGTGTGTGTGTGTGTGTGTGTGTGTGTGTGTGTGTGTGTGTGTGTGTGTGTGTGTGTGTGTATAGAGCTGCTGTGTTGTGTGTGTGTGGGCCGTCACTCCGCCTCAGGCCAATGAGAGGTGTGCGGGGGCGGGCGACCCAAGGGACCAATGAGATTTCCCCTAGGGACACCGGACATCCAGGCAGGCAAACATACAGTGCTTTCACTAATATAGTATAAGATTAACTTTATTATATTTGTTGTTGTCATTATTATTATTGTTTACTGTTAGCTGGAGTATGGCTCACCCAAGAACCACTTTCCCCTGTATGGGGGTCAGACATAGTGCAGACTTGACCCCTGACATTTATAAAAAGATGTTGGAATATGTGACACTGCTGCTTAATAAACACAAACACAGGCGCGCCATGTATTGTTCTGACATTGGTTTATTACACAGAGACACGTCTTTATAGAGGGTTGTCACACTAACAGCCTGGAAGGGGTTAATGCAGGGTCACCAGCCCAGCCCCCCTCTCCTATGATTGGTTGCTGCTCTCGTACAGTAGCCGCGATTGGTCCCCTGGTTGCTGCTCTCGTACAGTAGCCGCGATTGGTCCCCTGTCAATGTCAGAAAAGGCGCGCCAGTTTTGCTGTCTCCATGGCGACCATGGCGGCCGCCGGAGATCGGCCTGCAGCGCGGCCCGGCTTCCAGGTTACCTCCCCGCCGGTGAAGATGTTAGCGGGGCGGCTGAGGGAATGCGTGCGGCGGCGGCCCGGTTCCTTCTGGCTGGAGAAAGGAGCCGGCGGGCTGGAGGTGGGCCTGGTGTGGATGCAGGGCCGGGTGCTGCACGTACGGCCCGAGCGCGGCGTCACCGTGCGGCTGAGCGACGACACTCACACCTTCACCGTGTGCGGGGCTGACCGGGTGCCCAAGGGCAAGCCCTGCCTGCAGCCAGGTAACCGGGGGGTCCGCACGCCCTGCCTGCAGCCAGGTAACCGGGGGGGTCCGCAAGCCCTGCCTGCAGCCCGGTAACCGAGGGGTCCGCAAGCCCTGCCTGCAGCCCGGTAACCGGGGGGTCCGCAAGCCCTGCCTGCAGCCAGGTAACCGGGGGGTCAGCAAGCCCTGCCTGCAGCCAGGTAACCGGGGGGGTCAGCAAGCCCTGCCTGCAGCCAGGTAACCGGGGGGGGTCCGCAAGCCCTGCCTGCAGCCAGGTAACCGGGGGTCCGCAAGCCCTGCCTGCAGCCAGGTAACCGGGGGGGTCCGCAAGCCCTGCCTGCAGCCAGGTAACCGGGGGGGGTCAGCAAGCCCTGCCTGCAGCCAGGTAACCGGGGGGGGTCCGCAAGCCCTGCCTGCAGCCAGGTAACCGGGGGTCCGCAAGCCCTGCCTGCAGCCAGGTAACCGGGGGGTCCGCAAGCCCTGCCTGCAGCCAAGTAACCGGGGGGTCCGCAAGCCCTGCCTGCAGCCACGTAACTGGGGGGTCCGCAAGCCCTGCCTGCAGCCAGGTAACCGGGGGGTCAGCAAGCCCTGCCTGCAGCCACGTAATCGGGGGGTCCGCAAGACCTGCCTGCAGCCAGGTAACCGGGGGGTCCGCAAGCCCTGCCAGCAGCCAGGTAACCGGGGGTCCGCAAGCCCTGCCTTCAGCCACGTATTTGGGGGGTCCGCAAGCCCTGCCTGCAGCCAGGTAACTGGGGGGGTCCGCAAGCCCTGCCAGCAGCCAGGTAACCGGGGGGTCCGCAAGCCCTGCCTGCAGCCAGGTAACCGGGGGGTCCGCAAGCCCTGCCTGCAGCCAGGTAACCGGGGGGTCCGCGCGTGGCTATCACTGTCCTGCCTCACACGGGAGGAGGGCGCCATGATTTCTTCTCCCGCCCCCTAAACGGCAACACCAGCCTCTCACCCTCTCACCCTCTAGCGTCACCTAGATAGAAGCCAGGCAGATCACACTGGTTTTCTATGAATCGCAACTGATTTTAAAGTCCTGTTTATATCAGCAGTCAGGTCTGATATAAAACAGTAGTAATGTTTCCACCGCCAGTGTATGCAGTGCTGTACATAGAATGTTTGCAGGCGCGAGCCGCTACCCCATAGAGCTTACAATCTATGTCTGAAGCACTTATTCCCATGACCTGTTATTTGTAATTTATATGATTGTCACATGTATTACTGCTGGGAAGCGCTATGTACATTTAATGGCGCTATATAAAAAAAGACATTTGTAGCCCTTTTTCTGACACTCTAAGCGACTTCGGGTAACTGCGCGCACCTGCGGCTCCAGGAGATCTGAGCCTCCGCTAGCTGGGAGCCTGGGGTAACACTTATTAGCGCAGCGCCTCCACTTACCCAGGATCCCCGTCATGTAAGATTCCCCTGGGCAAGAAACACACCGATACAATGCGTGCAACCAACTTTACTATGTGCAATAATAAACTTATACTCTATATGAACCGTGGCAATAACCCAATATGCAAACACTTATCTTATAACACTATACTTATACTCTATCATACCCTAACACCGCTAACGGATAATGTCCTTCTAACATCAGTGGCTCGGCCACACCCCTAGGGAATATTGTCCTGTACAATAGTGGCTCAGCCACGCTCTTATGAGTGTCTCTATCCCGTCACCGCGTGCCCCACACACCGTGTCCGTGTAATAGTACGATAGCGGTGTGTACTCGCTAGTGTCTCCCTATAGTTACGCCTAAGGCGGGATCAGCGCCTGTTGACCGGTGTTGGTGCACTTGACGTATCTACTACCTTCCGGTCACGGCGGTGACCGGTAATACTTGGAAAAGGATCAGCCGAATCCTTGCTTGTCTGGGATGTCCGCAGTGCAGCTGTCTGGTCCCAAGCAGCTCACCAGCAAACCTGCTCCGCACGCTTGTCCCTAACTGTGTACACAGTAAGGTGACTGATCGCTAGCACTATGGCCGTCCCTGCAGCACAGCAGCACACTGTGACTCAGGGGTTTCTCCTAAGGGCCTGCGGGGTAAAGCTAGCCTATGCAGGCGGGTCACGGACCCCCTGCACGCATACACCCTCCTCCGTTACCTTCCAGATCCCCTCTGACTAGCCTCTCCCCCACGCTTCCCTTTCCTCCTCCCGTAATTCTAGCCTTCCGATTGGCTCCTCAAGTCAGGTGACTGCCCAGGAGCTCATGGGAGTTGTAGTTCCTCAGCGGAGCTTCTCTGCCTTGAGCTGCACAGACTCACAGCTATTGCATCAGCGCAGACCTCCACATGACTCTCCTGAACAGTCAAAACACCAACTGAACACACATATGAGGCTCCTACCACATCCCTACACATACATCTATTATTTGGTGCCTGCGGCACAGGGAGATAACGTGACTTGCTCAAGGTCACAAGGTATGGGGGGGGGATTGAGTGAGTGTGTGTGGGGGGGGGATTGAGTGTGTTTGTGTGTGGGGGGGTGTGTGTTTGTGTGTGGGGGGGTGTGTGTTTGTGTGTGGGGGGGATTGTGTGTGTTGGGGGGGGGAGATTGAGTGTGTGGGGGGGATTTTGTGTGTGTGGGGGGCGGGGATTGTGTGTGTGTGGGTGGGGGATTGAGTGTGTGTGGGGGGGATTGAGTGTGTGTGGGGGGGGTTGAGTGTGTGTGTGGGGGGGGTTGAGTGTGTGTGTGGGGGGGGGGGTTGAGTGTGTGTGTGGGGGGGGGGGTTGAGTGTGTGTGTGGGGGGGGGGTTGAGTGTGTGTGTGTGGGGGGGGGGTTGAGTGTGTGTGTGTGGGGGGGGGGGTTGAGTGTGTGTGTGGGGGGGGGGTTGAGTGTGTGTGGGGGGGATTGTGTGTGTGTGGGGGGATTGAGTGTGTGTGTGTGTGTGTGGGGGGGGGATTGAGTGTGTGTGGGGGGGGGGGATTGAGTGTGTGTGTGTGTGGGGGGGGATTGTGTGTATGGGGGGGGATTGAGTGTATGTTTGTGTGGGGGGGATTGAGTGTGTGTGTGGGGGGGATTGAGTGTGTGCGGGGGGGATTGTGTATGGGGGGGGATTGAGTGTGTTTGTGTGTGGGGGGGGGGGGTGTGTTTGTGTGTGGGGGGATTGTGTGTGTGTGGGGGGATTGAGTGTGTGTGTGTGTGTGTGTGTGGGGATTGTGTGTGGGGATTGTGTGTGTGTGTGTGTGGGGGGGGGGGGGGGAGTGTGTGTGTGTGTGGGGGGGGATTGTGTGTGTGTGTATGTGGTGTGTATGTGGTGATTGATTGAGAGAGAGAGTGTGTGTTGTATTGCAGTGGTGCGCAAACTGGTGGGGGGCAATAAGGCGCAAGATTTAGGGGGGCGCAGGCGACGTGCGGCGAAATCTGGGTGCGCGGGCCGGCAGACGCTTTGCGCGGGAGGACGAAAAAGCTGTACGCGATGGGCGGCCAATAAGATGTGCACGGGCGGGCAGCCGAAGATGTGTGCGGGTGGCTGAACAAGATAGTGCAGGTGGCGGCCTCGTGATGGTGTGTGCGCACACGCGCAGGGGCTTCGGGGGTACGGGGAGGAGCACGCCCGAGCACGGTGAAGTCAAACGCCCCTCCCGGTGTCTGCCCTGCAATAGCGCTGTGTTCCTGCTCTCCTCCGCTGGCAACCTGCTTCGCTGCGATCCTCTGCGAGGGAAAGGGTCGGCTGCCACTGTATCAATCACACTATGAATGTACAGAAATAATAAAAAAAAAGTGAAAACATTGAAAACGGAAAAATAATAAATAATAATAATGTAGGTAGGAGTGTGGATGACAATGGGGATAGCAAGCCAAAGAGCAGGAAGGGGAAGGTAGAAACAAAAGGGGGGATAGGGAAGGGAGGTAGCAAAGAGGTGGATGAATGCCCCCCAAAAGTATTGCCTTTGTGCACGTACGCTCTCCCAAGCTCGGCGCTTGGGGAGACAAACAAAATTGACTTTGAAGTGCGCTCAGCAGAAGTCAATGCACACACACAGCCACACACACACACACAGCCACACACACACACACACACACATACAGCCACACACAGACACACACACACACACAAACACACACAAATAGCCCCGATCCACGCTTGCAAAATGATGCAGGACACCCTGCGCTCATGCTTGGAGAGTTGGTGATGTCACCGCTCTCAGCGGCAGCGTGGACGCAGCCTAATTTTGCAAGCGCGAGCTGTTGAAATATGTAAGTATTTATAGACATATTTGGATTTATATTGTATACCGTTTAATAAAGGTTTTTTTTTTTTTTCATGTGATTTTGATTACGTCAGGCAGGGGGGGCCCGAGAAATTTTATGGATGAAAAGGGGGGCTCGGCATAAAAAGTTTGCTCACCCCTGCACTAAGCTGCGCTTTCAGCTCATAGACCTCACATTATAAACGTGTAATTATAGTCTCACCTTAATGTAGTGTAAAAGAAAATGATGTACAGATTTGGTCGCATCTATTAACGCAGGTTAACGGTGGCAGAACGTTAACGCAGCTCTATTTGAACAAATGGCACAGCGCTATATTTCTTAAATGGGTGCAATTTATTGCATTATTTGTGTAATCTTATCAGGTGGTACAGGCATACCCCGCATTCACGTACACAATGGGACCGGAGCATGTATGTAAAGTGAAAATGTACTTAAAGTGAAGCACTCCCTTTTCCCCACTTATCGATGCATGTACTGTACTGCAATCCTCATATACGCGCATAACTGATGTAAATAACACATGTGTAACAGTCTCTACAGTCTCCCCGCTTGCGCACAGCTTCGGTACAGGTAGGGAGCCGGTATTGCTGTTCAGGACGTGCTGACAGGCGCATGCGCGAGCTGCCGTTTGCCTATTGGGTGATATGTCCTTACTCGCGAGTGTCCTTAAACCGGGGTATGCCTGTACACTTGTATAGGAAATCCTAAAGTTGATGTCCCTGGGGCAGCTGAGGGATTTTCACCCATTCAGTCCTGGAGGGTCCTGCACCCCCCTCCTGCATTTCCTAATCATGTGTTCGCTCCTTAGGCCTCGGATATTTTATTTATTTATCAAATGTTTTACCAGGAAGGAAGCAATACTTGAAAATGAGAGGTAACTCTCAATGTATGTCCTGGGCACAGAGTTATGATGACAGATACATGGTTACAAATCCATAGTTACATTAAGTGAACAGGGTATACATTATATACAAGACATTGCATGCACAGTTAGAGATAATATATATTATAGGCGCATGTAACCGTTACAGACCAGATTAAAATGTGAGACAGCCTTAGTTTTGAAAGCACTTAGACTGGTAGCATCTGCAAGAGTCTCTGGTAGGTTGTTCCAGTTTTGGGGTGCACGGTAAGGCCGTGATTATACCCGAAGCGGCGGAGCGCAGAACGTTGTGCGCCACCAAAACAAATAAAAGTTTTCCTATGAGCGCACGCTAAGAATGGGTGACCAAGTGCGCAAATTTTCGAACAGATCCAAGAATTTTATTTTCTGGAGCGATGGCCGCGTCATGTGAGCGGTTCAGCCAATGAGCGTGAACCACTCACGTGACATCATGGCCTCGCCTCCCGATGCCTCCTGCCTGCAGTGCAAGTTTCGGGCAGCGCATCGCACGGAGGTAGCGCGCGTGTCCCGCCGCCGGTGGTATAATGAAGGCCTATGAGGAGGAGCGTCCGGATACTTTGTTGAACCTTAGGACCATGAGCAGTCTGTTGGAGTCTGATCTCAGATGATAAGTGCTGACGTGGTAGGGGTGAGGAGCTTGTTCAGATAGGTGGGTAGCTTGCCTAGAAAGTATTTGAATACACAGACCCCCACCAACGCGGCTCGAAACGCGTTGGTGGGGGTCTGTGTACCCCGTAATGTAGCTGTATTTTTTTGTGGTTTCCATTAAAATAGTCTTTTTTTATGGGCACACGCTCTCCTGGATTTCATTCAACCTTTTTTTACTTTCCTGAGTATTAGTGCCTGCTTTTTCCTTTTGCTTCGTGTCAAGTCATCCAGAAAAAACGGAAGCACGCCCCCTACTGTGAAAGAAGAAAACTGCACAGCCAAAAGGACATTACCAACTCTAACTGTGAGTTATTTTATCACAAGCACATTCTCCATTCTGACATTATATGCTGGGACACTTTATTGTGTGGCCCCTTACTACAGTGCTCGTGGGGGCCCTAGCCCACTAGTCAGATTACAATGGAGCAGTGATTAATACATGATTGTTCTGTGTCCTATGGATTGGCTATCCCTTATCCATTATCCAGGGGCTTTTCATTTCGGGAATCATTATATACATTTATTGAACGTTACAATTTTTGTACTACATATTTTGAGGCTTTTTTTCAGAGCACCACACATTTTTTCCATTTTTCTATGAAAAGTGGAAAGGCAGGGGACACTTTAACTTTCACATGTTATAATGCCTGGCCCCTGGCTTATGGTGCCAGGTAGCTGCCAGGGGCTCACCGTTCCAGTGGTAACCTTTATTGTATAGCCTGGTTACCCCCTTTATCGTATAGCCTGGCACCCCCTTTGGAGGGAAGTATTATCGAAATGGGGGGGTCCCAGAGTTGAAATGAATGCGGTTCAGCTTGGGGAGACCCTCTGCTTCAATCCTGTTTAAAAAAAAATTTTTTTATAAAAAGCGTGTGACTTGCTCCTTCAGAATACTGATTTTCATGTTCGGTTAAAGCCTTAACAAGAAAAAAATGGGTGTATATAGCGCTAAAAAATCTTGTGCAGTGACAATAATGTTATAATGTGATAGTGCACACAATAAAATATAAATATATAATAATAAACTTAGGCTGCCAGGTGATACCAACTCCAAGACAGGTTGGAAAAACAAGACAAATAATAAACAATACAGACCGGCGCCAATTAGTCCAAGGTGATACTAATGTCCAGCACTGAAAGAGTCTCAGAATAGTAGATAGCTGCAGTAGTATCTTCACAGCTTGTCTTCAATGATTGGACTCCATATGTATGTGCATGGGAGAAAAAATAGACAAAGAAAACATATCATAGTGCAGTATGCAAACAACCAAACATGCAGGACAAACAGGACAAGACAAACACTACATAAAACAGGCTCACCCCCTGAAGAAGTGCGCATGCGCACGAAACGCGTTGGGCAGATTTGCATTTTGAGTGTGGCAGAGGACTGGTAGTGACTGCGGGAGCCTTGCAGCCAAGTGAAAGGAAATTCGGCGATTGCACCCGCCTCCTAGCAGCGGATTTCCGGATTGAGCTTGACAGACAGCACCAGGAGCTCCACGAGATCCGTCAAGCCGCGTGGTGTGACGTGCTTCTGGTCACGGAGAGAGAGAGATCCCTGGAGGTCTGAGGACTGAAAAAACGGAGCTGCTGCCGGTTACCATCTATCCTTACACCCCTGCTTATGTCCTGTGGCAGTACTGTAAGTAGGATTCCGGTTTTTACCCACCGGATCCCACGTGTGCTACCTCATCATTTTCATTTTAATTGTGTTAATAAATACTTTATTGTAGGATTAGTCAGCCTTGCCTGTTTTATGTAGTGTTTGTCTTGTCCTGTTTGTCCTGCATGTTTGGTTGTTTGCATACTGCACTATGATATGTTTTCTTTGTCTATTTTTTCTCCCATGCACATACATATGGAGTCCAATCATTGAAGACAAGCTGTGAAGATACTACTGCAGCTATCTACTATTCTGAGACTCTTTCAGTGCTGGACATTAGTATCACCTTGGACTAATTGGCGCCGGTCTGTATTGTTTATTATCGGTTAAAGCCTTACTTCACAAATGTAGTAAAGTGCTTTAAAACATTTTTTTGATTTCAACCTTCCCCAGCGATCGCATCTGTCTATCTAAACCTTGTGTCGCCCTGCTCCTTACTTCCCTTCTCCTTTCCCACTCAACCTGTCTTCACCAACCTACTAACACTTCTCTACCTCCTTTGATACCTAACCTACCAAGTCCTACTTCACGTCCCCCTTCACTCCACTTCCAGTCACCACTCCCACTATCTAACTTGCACATTTCTATAGCTTTCTGATTTCCTCACTTCTCCACATTTATTCTTCTTTCTTTCTAGCTCCCTACTTCCTCTCCTCCTTGCTCTCCCCTCTACCACTTCCTTACTACTTGCTGCATCCCTACCCCACTTTAAATTCAAGTCTACTTCCTTACTCCTTCTTATAGTATTGTCTCCTTAAATGTCTCCACTTCGGCTTATTTCCTCTCATCTACTTGCTTTTATCCTCTTACTAACTCCCTCTCTATCACTCACCCTGCCCTTACTCGCTTAATGGTTCTGCCGCTACGGCGCTATACTAATTCCCTTCCTGTATGTCTTTCTATTCTTCCCAGACTCAAAATTCAAAAAGCCCGCGTCGGGCCGGTGAGATGACTAATCCAGGCCTGCGCGGGTCATCCGGCGCATTCTGGACGCCTTGATGGGCTTACGGCTGTCCTTGGTCTTGCTGGTGACGTCATCTGGTCGCGCCGGTGGGAGCTGGTTCCGCGCCACCTCCAAGATGGCGCCGCTCCTTCCGGGGCACAGCTGTGATGCGTATCCGGGGGGCGGCCATTTTGGAAGACGTCTCTCACCAGTGCGGAGGTGCGTGCGCCCGCTCCTGTTTCCCGCTCACCGCTCTCTTCCTGCTACTGTGGATTCCCGCCTTCTAGAGCTGCTTCGCCATCTTGTGTCGGGGGCCGCCATCATCAGAAAGGTAGGCCGCAAATTTTCTCACCAGGGATTCAGTTTCAGCGCAGGTTGCTTGATCACTGGACATCTGTAGTTGGGGTGTCGGGGATCACCGCTCTTTCACTCGGGGGTGAGTTTCTTTATTTGGTGACAGCTTCACCGTGGCCGGGGACCAGACCTCAAGTAGGGGGACGAGAACTGGAGGAGAAGCAAAGAAACACAGGTTGCTGAGGCCATGACACCGAGGGATTAGCCTGATACACTACAGGGGTGAACAAAGCCGGGACAGACTCTGGTTATGCATAGTATATGTTAGGTTTTATTAATTCAAGCTCAGGAAGAGCGAGGCAGGAGTGGGGGGGAGTGACCTGCTTCAAAAATCCGCATGGGCCACGCACTAGGGGGAAGGAGGGTGGATCTCCTGGGCCCTAGTGAAGTCCTTTGGGACTGGACGCGGTGGGTGAATGAACTTCATCCCACGTTTCCTCCGGACGGTTGGAGAGGAGTCCAGCTTCCCAAAGGCGGTGATAGAATTCTACTGTCTTTTGTCTTGTCTAGTGTTTGTTGTGTCCCCCCAGGTGTACCCTCTTGTGTGCTCCCCCTTGTGTATTGCTGTAGGTGGTGAAGTGAGGTATTGCAGTTCGAGAAGAAGAGGAGGTCGGGATTGTGGTCCAGGTGCATCAATCAAGAACAGATATCGGCAGCAAAGTCATCTCATACTTTTAAATGAGTAAGGAACTCAGGCTAGTATCACATAACTTTAAGGGGTTTAACAGCCCGGTTAAACGCAGAATCGCCTTCCGAGATTATAAGCGTAAAGGGGCAGAAATTCTGTTTCTGCAAGAAACACACTTCTCTCAAGACAACTACCCCAAATTCCTGGATAAGGACTACCCGACACACTTTTTGTCTTCCGCGAAAGTCAAAAAAAAAGGGGTGGCCATACTAATTCATAAAAGAATACCGTTCGTACCCGATAGGACTTTCAAAGATAAAGAGGGCAGATTCCTCATAGTAAGAGGTGCAATCCAAGGGTTCCCAATTACTCTAGCAACAATATATGCCCCTAATGAGACGGCCCCCGTTTTTTTCTCTACCTTCTTTGGGAAACTCAACAAAGTGGCCAGAGGTAATATCATTGTCGCTGGAGACTTGAACAGGGCACTACGGGAGGACCTTGACAGATGTTCATCCACTAATATTACACACAGATCTGACATACTAACAATTAAAAAAGGGTTACGTGACTGCCAACTACTCGACATCTGGAGGGAACAACACCAGAGACTGAGAGAATACACCTTCTACTCACACCCACATGACACATATAGCAGGATAGATTACTTCCTTGTATCCAACAGAATGGTCCCTGGGGTCTCTCGCACCGAGATCCATGATATTTCATGGTCAGACCATGCATCTATAGAGCTGCGGTGCACACTAATCCCACTAGACAGACCTAGAGCGAACTGGAAACTAAACGAAATCTTGCTGAAAATCCCAGCCCTACAGGTGGAAATTGGGGAAAAGCTCACACAATACTTCGAGGAGAATGAGGGGAGTGTGGCTACGCACTCCAGACTGTGGGAGGCCCATAAGGCTACCCTCAGGGGGGTCATTATGAATCTGGCCGCTAAACGGAAAAGAGAACGGGAGGGAAAAATTTTGAAGCTAGAGGAACAGCTAGCAGAGCTTTCCTCCCTCCACAAAAAAATAAGAATGCCCACACGTTAACTCAAATACTAGCCACTAAAACTAGTCTTAACCTCCTCCTCTCCGCCCAGGCCGAGAAGGAATTGACCTGGTCCAAGCGGAAATTTTATGAAAAAGCTAACAAGCCTGACACACTACTTGCCAATAAGCTAAAAAAACAAGCTTCCAAACTATCACATTCACGCAATTCGAAACCAAGATGGGGACCTTACCTCCATCCCAGCGAACATAGCAGAGGAATTCAAAAAGTATTACGAAATATTATACAATGGAGATAAGGTAACCCATAATCCGAAAACAAAGGAGGATTTACGGACCTTCTTAATAGAGGCACATTTACCCATTTTGAAGAGATGCGAAAGGGAGGCACTCCAGTCGGACTTCACGATGGAGGAACTCTCTGGGGTCATCAAAGCACTAAAACCGGCTAAAGCCCCAGGGCCAGATGGCTTTTCGAACTTATATTACAATAAATATTTAAAAATTCTAGCCCCCCACATGTTAAAGTTATTCAATGAAATCTTAGCAGGGGCCTCATTCCCAGCACAAATGCTCCAAGCCTCAATATCGGTGATCCATAAACCCGGAAAGGACCCGGCAGACTGTAAGAGCTACCGGCCCATTTCACTGATTAACTTGGACCTCAAAATATACTCTAAACTTATAGCCAACAGGGTGGGTAGTGTTCTTCCCGGGTTAATTCACATGGATCAAGTAGGGTTTATCGGAGGTAGACAAGCAGCAGATAACACCAGGAGAATTATTGACCTAATTGATCTGGCCCAAAAAGAAAAAATTCACTCCATGGTGTTAAGTCTGGACGCTGAAAAAGCCTTCGATAGAATAGATTGGCCCTACCTATCGGAAACACTGAGAGCATTTGGCTTTGAGGGACGCCTCCTGCAGGCCATCCTGGCGTTGTATAAAAACCCAACAGCAAGAGTGAGATATCAAGGTTTCCCCTCAGAACAGTTTGAAATCAAAAGCGGAACACGTCAAGGATGCCCGCTGTCGCCACTACTGTTCGCCTTATGTATAGAGCCTTTGGCGGCACACATCAGAAATAACCCAGATATCTCTGGTATCCCTGTGGGAGACCAAATGCACAAAGCCGCTCTATATGCGGACGATGTCATTCTCACAATAGCCAAATCTCTCACATCTCTCCCAAATGTATTCAACATACTGGGCAAATTTAACCAAATTTCGGGATTTAAGATCAATCAGTCTAAATCAGAAGCCCTCAATATTAATCTACCAAAAGAAGTTGAAAAACTGATTGACCTCAATTTTCAGTTCAAATGGCAACCCTCCGCTATCAAATATTTAGGGGTTTATCTCACAAGGGAGTACAAAACTTTATATAAAGCAAATTTCCCCAAGATCATAAAGACGCTGGGGGAGGATCTCCGAACCTGGATGAAGGGGAGCATCTCATGGATTGGGAGGATACATAGCGTGAAAATGAATCTCCTCCCAAAGATGCTATATCTTTTCCAGAGTCTCCCTATCCCTTTGGTGCAGGCGGACATCCTCTCCCTCCAGTCAAAAATTATAAAATTTATTTGGAACGGGAAAAACCCAAGAATTGCTAAAGGAATATTAAAACGTCCCATTCATCCTGCGGAGGGTGAGCAGGCCTACTATAAAGCAGCCCAATTAGGGCAGATTTTCCAATGGCACACAGACCCAAGCCTACGGAGATGGGTTGAGTTGGAGAAGAGATGCTGTGCACCAATTGAAATCCGAAATTTAATCTGGCTACCCAGAGAAGGGGTACGCAAGATGAACAATCCGCTGCAGACCATGGTCAATTCATTATAAGTTTGGGAGGCCACGAAATTCAAATGTAATTTGACTACCAAAACATCATTAATGACACCAATAGTGGGCAACCCAGACTTCGCTCCGGACCTGAATAGCAAAAATTTCTTGATATGGACTCAGAAGGGCTTCTCCCGTCTAAAAGATCTGGAGGGCATAACGACCATACAAACATTTGACCAAATTAAATCCTCTAAGAATATCCCAAACAAATTTTTTAGGTACCTCCAGATCAGAGATTTCTACAATAAAACGCCAATTCGACCGGCGCGAACAAATTTTGAGCAGCTGTGTTCCAGAGATACGGACACAAGGGGACTCACATCTAGAATGTACAGGGAAGTGATCTGCCAGAAGTCGCCCATTGACAATAGACTGAGTTACATGAGACACTGGGAATCAGACCTAGGAGAGACTTTAGAGGACGACGAATGGGACAGAATTATACAGGCGGCGGCGAAAAGCTCAATCTGCACCACATTAAAGGAGAACGCATATAATGTCCTTATGAGGTGGTATTACACTCCGACGCGCTTAGCGAAATTTGTAAAAGGCTACTCCCCTCTCTGCCCTAAACAGTGTGGGGAAGCAGCTGACCTCCGACATATGTTGTGGTCTTGCACTAAGGGGGCCCCTATTTGGGAACAAATCAGAGATTGGATTCAGCGGATTCTCGATTTGGAGATCCCCCTGGACCCGTGGCTGTTCCTATTGGGCATGCGGATCCAGGGTCTGTCAAATGCGTCGCATAAATTAATCGCGCATTTTGCTACAGCCACAAGATGTGAGATCGCAGCATTATGGAAACAGCAGGAGATACCAATTATCCCTAAGATCAAAAACAGAATTTGGCATGTCTGCCGGATGGAACAATTAACGAGTTTAGTTAATGACTCCGGCACAAATGTTCTAAAGGTCTGGGATCCATGGTTGACCCAGGTAGACATCCCAGGAGTGGACGCCACCTCAATCTTGCACTAATTAAACTAGGTGCGTTCTCCTTTAAGGGCAGATTAGACAACACGACTCAGCGACGCACAGTTAGCAGACCTTCATGTAGTCATAGAATAGGGAAAAACAAATAAAAGAAAGAAACCTCAGAAGAACCTGTCCCAGTTAAAACCCTTAGCTATTGCCTAAAAGGTTGAACAAGAGATATCTAAAAAACTGCACCAGAGCCTGGCAACCTACCACCTCCCTCCCACCCCTAACCTCTTTCCCTGTCCCCTTGTCAAGTTCGTCTGGTCTTGTTTGTAAAGTGTTAAGTGGATGTGTCTTCGAGGCGTCATTACATGTGTTTAACAAAACTGGAAATGTAATAATGGGCTGTGGAACATTGGCTGTATTTGTACTTTCCAATAAAAATTTAAAGTTGAAAAAAAAAAAAAACATTTTTTTATATTGCATTGAGTAATGGAAACACAGGACAGTGTTGGTGCTAGCTAGATATAAACACTCCAGACATGTACCAATCTTTAAACCCTTGGGTATTTAATGTTGGTACAGATAAGAAGCATGGCTTACTCCAACCCGTTTACCCTGTGGTCAAAATATTAGTACAGCTCAACCCCGTTATAGCGCAATCTGCTATAGCGCGAATCCGCTTTTAATGCTGTCTGAGCGTGGCTCCCGATTTAAAAACATCTCCAAGGTTTTATTTTTATATAATATTCAATGCATTATTGCTAACAGACACACGCTGATACACATATATACACACACCCCTACACCATGCGGGAATTGAACCCATGATCTTTCATATGCTGGTGCAATTCTCTAGCTGCTACACCACAGTATTGGTGTGATGAATCTGACTCTATAAACAAACGTAACATCTACTGCACAGTGCAGTCCATGGGTGATCAGGGTTCAATTCCCGCATGTGTATTATATAAAATGTATTCACTGTTGGGCTGTCATTGATCAGAGAAGGGTCATGTGACTCTCCTGCGCTCAAAAGTCAGTCAAATTGAAAGCTTGGGAGAGCGTATGTAAGCACCTCGGAGCCTGATGAAGTGGAGAGAGCTGCAGATGCCGGGTAAGTCCTCGCAGAACCGTTCTTCCTGATTGCGCCGACCATTTCGCGATCCTGGTTATAACGTGCTCATTATGTGGACCAAGAGCACCGCGTTATAACGGGATTCAGCTGTATTAAGGGTTTCATATTTTTTTTTTTCATTTACAAACCTACTTTACATCCCTATCATTAAAAAATATATATATATATATATATATATATATATATATACACACACACACACACACACACACACACACAGTTAGGTCCGGAAATAATTGGACACTGACAGAATTTTCATAATTTTGGCTCTGTACGCCACCACAATGGATTTGAAATGAAACAACTGAGATGCAATAGAAGTGTAGACTTTCAGCTTTAATTCAAGGGGTTGAACAAAAATATCGTATGAAACGTTTAGGAATTGCAACCATTTTCATACACAGTCCCCTTATTTCAGGGGCTCAAATGTAATTGGACAAATTAACACAATCATAAATAAAATGTTAATTTTTAATACTTTGTCGAGAATCCTTTGCAGGCAATGACTGAAGTCTGGAACGCATGGACATCACCAAACGCTGGGTTTCCTCCTTTGTGATGCTTTGCCAGGCCTTTACTGCAGCTGTCTTCAGTTGTTGTTTGTTCGTGAGTCTTTCTGCATTAAGTTTTGTCTTCAGCAAGTGAAATGCATGCTCGATCGGGTTGAGATCAGGTGATTGACTCGGCCATTGCAGAATATTTCACTTCTTTGCCTTAAAAACATCCTGGGTTTCTTTCGCAGTATGTTTTGGGTCATTGTCCATCTGTAAAGTGAAGCGCCGTCCAATCAACTTCACTGAATTTGGCTGAATCTGAGCAGACAATATATCCCTATACACTTCAGAATTCATCCGGCTGCTTCTGTCTTCGTTCACATCATCAAAAACCACTAGTGACCCAGTGCCATTGTAAACCATGCATGCCCATGCCATCACTGCCTCCACCGTGTTTTTCAGATGATGTGGTACACAGCAACTCTCTTTTTTAGATGTCCTCATTACACAGACTAATGGGGAGTTACATACTGATCTTTTTAGAAAGGATACATACAGAAATGCCATTTTAAGGGCAGATAACCATCATCCTCCTTCTCTTATTGATGCATTACCTTTTTCACAGAAAGTCCGGGTCTGCAAAATCACGAGCAGGAAGGATAATATTGAACCAGCTATTGGAGAACTACGTAGTAGATTCCTGGCTAGGGGATATCCTCCTGCTGTGTTAGACCGGGCACTGGATAAAGAGGTAAGTGCTACCAAAAATAAGAAGGAGGACAGGCTTGTATTTACCACTACGTACAGTCATAAGCGAAGCAGAGGAAAAGACCTCCCAGCCCGACGCTACAAGCCTGGTAGACAGCGTGTATCACGCGCAGGCTGTATTAACCCCCAGCACATCGGAGACCAACCATGTAGGAATAAGCACTGTAGCTGTGATGAATCCTTGATCACATTGAACGGGAAAACACTGGACACGATGGGCCCTTGGTCCCTCTAAGGATTCATTTTGCTGGGGGTTAATACAGCATGCGCGTGATACACGCTATCTACCAGGATTGTAACATTGGGCTGGGAGGTCTTTTCCTCTGCTTCGCATATTGCTGGTTTGGCCACGGCTGCTCAGCCTGGAATTAAGACTTTCATTATTGACATTATAAGAAGAGGCTTATACCCCGTGAATATGTATGTAATCACTTAATTGGTGATTTGAGAACTGGAGTGCTATCGTTATTTTTTTTTCTAACCATTTATTTATTTATTTTTTGTGGCATCTATTTATTCACATTTTTTCTTTCTGTGGAACATTTTTTTTTATTTCTCTGGAGTGAGTATTCGTGCTATACCTATCCTGTGTGTTTTTTATTATGGAAGATTATGTAGAAGTGGAGGATGAGGAAGGGGTTACTGATACCTATGCCTTTAACTGTGGAGACACTCACCGTCAGAGGAGGGCAGAGTCAGTTTTTGATGAAGGTGCTAATTTCATCTGTGAAGAGCCTGCTGACTTAATTACCCACTTCCTTACATTGGAAAAACTGTTATCACAGGACATTAGGTATTGGTGGGACATTACCACTCTTGAGAACTATGCTAGAGTTAAAAGGATTCTGTGAGGCTTACGCTTGAAAAAGGTACCGTCCTTTGGCTTTATTAATAAAGATTTTGAGAATGACTGGAAAGCCATATTAGATCATTGCTCATTTAAGCTAATCAAATTGATCATTAAGTATAAGCTAAATTAAAAAAAAGAAAGTGAGAGCCAATGTGAAAGTCCTACAGGATAAATTGAAAGGTTGCAGAAAAATGGAGAATTTTATTAAATATGACCAAACACTTTTAAGCAACGTGGGTGCTATGGAAAAGTCTCTAATGATTAAGAAACAACAAAAGTTTGATAGGGACAAGATAGACTATGAGAAGCAGCAAGTTTATATATGGCAACGCTACACTACAAACGCACAAAAGCCACAACCAAAATCTGGTTCTAAATATCAGAATAATAAAAAACAAGGTGACTCCAAGAACCCGAATAAATCCATCCTAAAACGCCATGGAAACGCTTCCAGTTTTGAGTCAGATGGTTCTGACTATGAGAGTCGTTCACTAGGCGTTTCCTTTTGTGATGATGATGATAATTGGCGAGTTAGATCTACCTCCCCTGAAACCGACTCTTCACAAAAATCTGTTATGATGCCCTCTCGGAAAGAAGATAAACCTTCATACTCCTTGTTTCAAAAGGAGTCAAAAAACGAAAGAGGACAAGGAGATCATCAAAGAAGAGAAGGGGGGAGGGGGATCCGGGGGATCGAGCAAAAGAAAGAAATATGCATAGGAGAAGTTGTGGATAATGTTATCAACATTTCACATAAGACTCTTACAGATGACCAGATTGCGGTTCTAAATAGAGGTTTAAATTTTGCCCCATACCAAGATTTTAATTTATTCAATACCATCATTGATCTCCAAAAATTAATTCGCAAATTGTCTCTTAAAAAATATTTTAATAGAAAAAAGGGACAACAGAGGTTCCACTATATTCCACTGATAGAGGTCTAGCTGAGAATGTTGATGGTATTGATGTTTCAATGGAGAATTTGGATTTGCATTCATTTCGTGAACAATGTGCTTTATCAGATCTTAGAGATCTTTATGATGAACAAAATCAGGATTTGGAGCCTGAGATCCCTTCCTCATTCAGCTTCTTTGGGCAATTACACTTAGGTCTTAAGAAGAAATCAACCTTTTGCCCTCATATTTTTAACAATCATAATATTAAGACCTTTGAGAAGCTGGTTGAGAGGGATCTCAGGTTATTGGCTAGGGGTATTGTACCCCGGGGGGTTCCCTCTTTAAATAAAACGAATCTGTCAGATATTGACTTCCAGGAGATGATTGCCCTCAGGGAAGATAGGTCTATTACAATCAAAAAGGCTGATAAGGGAGGGGCCATTGTGGTGCCCTCTTCTTCAGATTGTCAGGCAGAGGCACTTAGATTACTTGAGGATGTTGAATCTTATACAAAATTGACATGATCCCACATGTGAGTTTTTACACCTTTTGAAAGAGATTCTTGAAGAAGGAAAGGCCCTATTTGTACTTAACACAAAGGAATATGAGTTTCTCTACAATGCCTCACCTATTGTGCCCATCTTCCACCATCTCCCAAAGATCCATAAGTCACTTGTCCGCCCTCCTGGGCGGCCCATTGTGGCCAGTATTGGATCTTTGGGAGATGGGTTATCACGCTACATTGATGGTTTTTTACAGCCACTGGTAAAAAATCTGCCTTCTTTTCTGAGAGATTCTATGGATCTTTTATCCGCTATAAAAAATGTTATGATAGAAAAAATTAAACTAAACATATACTAAGCGCTTAACCTATTAGCCTAACTTAACAATACACGATAATGATGGATAAGTGCTCTACACTACCGACACACTTTATTGAAGTGTGGTCGGTACCGCAAGCCGGGAAATCTCCCGGCTTGCTAGTGGCCGCCCCTCGGCGTGCCGCGCGTCATAGACGCGCGGTCACGCGTCATCGGGAGCGTGCGCCCCCTGCACGCCTGTCCAGGGGCTCCCCGAGGGAGCCCTGGTGTCCCGCGATCGCGGGACAGCGGCAGGGGGTTCCGGGGGACCCGGCGGACCCGGCAGCGGTAGGGAGAGCGCCCCGATCGGAGGGCGCTCTTCCGCTGCTTCGGCGTGCGCCCGTCACACTCGGGCGCGCGCCAGGCTACTGCTGCGGCACAGAACGGGGAAAGTGCTCGAATAAACTGTGCCGCAGCAGTAAATGTTGGAATTCCCTTACAAAGATACAACAATAAACTAGTGAATTCTACAGACTAATATAACAAACTGAGAAGACGGCTGCCTAAGGATTGAAAAACCACAAACCTATCCACAAGGTAAGTACAACAATAGCTTAAAAACAAAAATAAAACAAACAATGAAAGAAAACAGAAATAGTCCTTGGCGCACTATCTGGTATATAAACCTGCAGAAAAATGAAGTCCAAAGATCTTGGTAGTGAGGATTGTTGGTCCGGAATCCAATCGTACTCAAAGTCCTCTGAGGTGGTGGAATCAGATTTGTGCGAATGATGCTTTAATGCATGCCAGACCAATATGATTGGGTTCAAAGCAGGATCTTAATGAATGTTGCAGATGTGTTTTGGGGTCAATGTCTTGGAAGGACTGGTGACCACTCCAGATGTGAAGTATTCAGAAATGTTACGTTCTTCCCTCTGAGCAATAATGACCTTCTGTATGTAGACTCTCTAATATGAGGAAAAAGCCTTAATGGACTGGTCATGCACAGCTGCATCTAAAGACTTAGTAAACAATTATTTGGAAGTCTGACTCCTCCTCCCTGTCAGACTTCCAAATAATTGTTTACTAAGTCTTTAGATGCAGCTGTGCATGACCAGTCCATTAAGGCTTTTTCCTCATATTAGAGAGTCTACATACAGAAGGTCATTATTGCTCAGAGGGAAGAACGTAACATTTCTGAATACTTCACATCTGGAGTGGTCACCAGTCCTTCCAAGACATTGACCCCAAAACACATCTGCAACATTCATTAAGATCCAGCTTTGAACCCAATCATATTGGTCTGGCATGCATTAAAGCATCATTCGCACAAATCTGATTCCACCACCTCAGAGGACTTTGAGTACGATTGGATTCCGGACCAACAATCCTCACTACCAAGATCTTTGGACTTCATTTTTCTGTCAGGTTTATATACCAGATAGTGCGCCAAGGACTATTTCTGTTTTCTTTCGTTATTTATTTTATTTTTGTTTTTAAGATATAAAAAATGTTAGTTGGAAAAAGACTTTTAGATGGGTGACATTGGACGTGATGTCACTTTACTCAATCATAGATCACGAGCAAGGGATTCGAGCAGTGGAATTTTTTCTTGATGCTTCTACATTGTCCATTTCATTACGTGCCTTTCTTTTGGATTCTATTATGTTTCTGCTCACCCATAATTATTTTTCTTTTGATGCACAATTTTATCTTCAGACACGGGGTACTGCTATGGGGACGTCATTTGCCCCCTCTTATGCTAATTTGTTTATGGGTCTTTGGGAATCCACACACATTTTCGGTGCTGATAATTCTTTTCGTCATCAGATTATTTTCTATAAACGGTATATTGACGATTTGATTATGATTTGGGATGGGGATTTATTATCACTGCATGCCTTTATTCATACACTTAATACTAATTCTTTAAATCTTAAATTTACTTATGAAGAACACATGAATCACATCAATTATTTAGACATTACTTTATTTATTGACACGACAGGCACTATTCAAACGGACATTTTTAGAAAGCCTCATTCACGTAATACTTTGTTGGAAGCAGACAGCAGTCATTCTAAATCATTCATTCGAAGTATACCCAAGGCTGAATTCCTTCGACTAAGACGGCTTTGTTCAAATGACGATTTATTTGAGCATCAAGCAGAGGAATTAAAAACTCGATTTGCTCAAAGAAAATATAATCACACTGATATTGAAGCAGCATATCTGTGTGTCAAATCTACAAACAGGATCGATTTGTTATCGAACTCGTCTGTGAAGTTCAAGAAGAAACATGAATTGGATCGAGTGACGTCTGCTCTATTTATCACCCAGTTTAGTCGCCAGGCTGAACAGATTCGTTCTATCATTTATAAACATTGGGGGACCCTCACTCTTGATAAGGACCTACATAGTTCAGTTAACCAGGGTCCAGCCATTACTTTTAGGAAATCCAAATCCTTATCTGACTATCTTTCTCCAAGATTGTTTGACTCTAAGAAGTCTAACAAATCTGTTTAAAATAAAAGGTTTTTTTAAATGTGGAAAATGTTGCGTTTGCTGCTATGCGAAACCAATCTTTTGTCTATTAAGACTATTTATTCTAAAAAGAACTATTGGATCCCATCCTTTATTAATTGTGACTCACAATTTGTCATATACTTTCTTACCTGTGGCTGTGGCCAAGGGTACGTGGGCTGCACTATACGCCCTGTTAAAAACAGAATCATGGAGCATATACGTTCCATTAAAAGAAAAGATTTCATGTTACCAGTTTCAAAACATTTTACTGACTGTCCTTCAGGAGGTCTATCAAATGTTCATTTTTCTGCTGTAGAACTGGTGCCCATGCCCATGAGAGGGGGTGATAGATTAAAGCTCCTCAACCAGCGGGAGATGTTTTGGATCCATTCTTTGGATACATTATCCCCTGCAGGAATTAATACAGAATGGGATCTAGAAAAGGTGAAGGGAAACACAAAATGGATGTGCCCCCTAAAAGAATTCACTTAAATGCACACCATAACAGTGTAAAAATTAACTTTTAATAAATTTACTTAAAACATATATTACCAAAGTAATGTGTAATGTGTATTAAAAATATATTAAATCAACGCTATCAGGCAACCTTGTCGTCAGTTATAAGTTCATACTATCCCATTTAACCACTTAATAATGGTGGGATATGGAGGACACAGATTGCTAGGAGTCAGGGTGTTAACCCCTCTGGAGCAACGGTGAGACCCAATAATGGAAGTGTATACTGTAGATGTACACAAGTGAGTGGCCAATGGGTTAAATGTCCAGCTACCTTGCTAGATCAGCCAGCACTGCGCACTATAATGGAGACTTTAGTGTGTTAAAATAAGAGTTCTAGAGTGATAAAGCTGGCAAATGCAGTGATAATGGTAGTACATACACTGCTTGTCCGGGATGGGAAGGGAGCGAAGATAGCAGGGATACACCATGAAAAATAAAAAATAAATGCATACAATAGTGTAATAAGTTCTTTTCAATCTGGATAAAACATGTATGTCTTGGCTCTATAGCAATGCCTACTTACAGCAGGTCAAAAGGTAAAAAGCATTGATCTACACAGCAGGTAGAAAGGTGTCAGGATCTTCAGGAACAACAGCCCAGGTTTACAGCATAAGAAATCAGCACCTCAGCTCAGACGTCAGTAGATGTGAGTGGATCAGAGACATGCAAAAGAAAGGCAGACCATAGTGTCGATCGTGCATAAAATTTATATAAACAAACAACAAATTTTAGGAATTGTACTCACATTGTGTACATAATCATAGTTCACATAAGGCTTTACTTGAGGCAAATGGAGTGCTGGTTCAGTGTGGAGCAGCTCACCGGGGATCTTCTCCTTAGACTCACAACAGACCGGGTGGGAGATGGCGTCTGACGTCACATCCGCTGTTGGGGTGACGGCATCCGGTCTTGGAGGCAAACGGTGGGGGAACTCAGCAACTCTGAAGCCTTCAGTAGAAAGAGCAGCTGCAGCAATGAAAGTGGCTCTACGCGTTTCGTCGTACTAGACAACTTCCTCAGGAGCATTCATTGAGGAGAAGATCCCCGGTGAGCTGCTCCACACTGAACCAGCACTCCATTTGCCTCAAGTAAAGCCTTATGTGAACTATGATTATGTACACAATGTGAGTACAATTCCTAAAATTTGTTGTTTGTTTATATAAATTTTATGCACGATCGACACTATGGTCTGCCTTTCTTTTGCATGTCTCTGATCCACTCACATCTACTGACGTCTGAGCTGAGGTGCTGATTTCTTATGCTGTAAACCTGGGCTGTTGATCCTGAAGAACCTGACACCTTTCTACCTGCTGTGTAGATCAATGCTTTTTACCTTTTGACCTGCTGTAAGTAGGCATTGCTATAGAGCCAAGACATACATGTTTTATCCAGATTGAAAAGAACTTATTACACTATTGTATGCATTTATTTTTTATTTTTCATGGTGTATCCCTGCTATCTTCGCTCCCTTCCCATCCCGGACAAGCTACTATTGAAAGGAATCTGTACACATTCCTGGAAGGTTGAGAATTTGATCAGTGATCACCTTGACACATTTTATTTTGAATTTTAATTTTGTGCACTATTTTATCACAGATTGGGTGTGGTTAGCGCCGGTAACAAATCACTTTAAGTTCACTTAGTACATACACTGCAGCATAGACCTGCCAGACACGGCAGTGCTGTGCAAGGAAAGCAGGCACACTCACTATAAAATTAAAGGATTAAATAAATAACTAACTAATGGGATCAACACAGTTAGAGCCAGGAGACTGCTGACACTACATTAAAACAGCTCCAAGTAGGAGACTGACAACATTGCGCGTCCAACGCGCGTTTCCCTCCAGCAAAGGAGCTTCTTCAGGGACTATTTTTAAATCTAAAACATTTTTCATGAACATTTTGTATGAGTATTCTTGCTATGCTTCCGTCTCACGATGATAATAATGATTGTCTGTTTATTAAGTTATTTATTTTTGTCATTTTTTTCTGCTTTCTAGTGATCAAATAAGATATATATTTATTAATGAATTCAATTGTCCTACATTTTCTTTTGGCATCTATTCTTCTTTATTATTTATTATTTGTTTTCCTTTTTCTAACTATATATTTACTTTTTTCTAGAATAATATTGTGTTTTACATATGTCCTTTAAACCATATCTATTGTGTCTAGGAGTTTGATGATATACCATTCATATGCCATCTTATGATATTAAAATTAACAAATCAATGGGTTAAATATACATTGAATATTCACTATAGATTTGGACATGTGTATGTTTATGTTTCCACAGTTGATATATATGTGTTATTGATATTTCTTTTGTATGTGATTGGTCTTTTTTATTAATTTTTTACCTGTTTATTCCCTCTATGTGGATCTCTTCCCTCTGAGCATTACGCCCCTTTCCTGTGTTTCATTTCACAGGGAATTTGTGTCCTGGGGGTTTGTGTTTACCTGGACACAGGTGGGCGGTGCTTTTGAGGGTGTAAACCATATAAGAGTTTGATTAAGACCAGTGAAACTAGTCTTTGATAAAGCGCACCATGCGAGAGGTTTCTCTTTTTAATTAATTATGTCCCAATAAATAATTTGTTATTTTTTCTATTAGCCTCCAGTTCTCGTTTTTTCATAGTTGTGATCCAAGTCTTTTCCTTCCTGCTTACTACGTACAGTCAAGCTGGTGGTTTTATTAAATCTACCAGTCTTAAACACTGGCATATTCTGCAAAATGATGATATATTATCTGAAAGTTGCTGTGTACCACCAATGGTGGCATTCAAAAGAGGGAGGAATCTGGCGGATAGCCTGATACATGCAGATAATGAGGGTAACTACAGAACTCCTCATTTTCTGGAGGGTGGCAGACCGGGTAACTTTAGATGCATGAGCTGCTCGGTCTGTAACAGTCTGACTACCGGTAGTCAATTCAGTCACCCCCCAAAGCGGGAGAATCATAAAAATTAAAAATAGACGCCCCACAGCGTGTGCTCCGCTGCTACAGAGACTGGAACAGTGAAAGACATTATTGCTTGGCACGGCGAATTGGCTGTACTGCTGTTCAGCTGAACTGGAGACCTCCTAAGTACTACCTTGAGGCTGAGGGCTGTACTAACAGCTAACCGATTGGAAGACCACCCAGGCCCTACCCCCAAGGCTGAGGGATTGAGAAGGAGAGAGCCACGACATCTCTATTGGCGTCCGTTGGTGCTTGGGTAACATTAACCCTGAAATGATTGTTTTTTCTATCTAAATGTACGCTTAATACTCACCTTTATTTTGTGGTTACTAATATAATTTTTAATGCACTATGAGCGTTGTGCGCTGTGTTTTTTTGTATTTCTGTTTGCTATTAGGGGGTATTTGAGCCAGACGTTCCATATACTCTACGTGTTTAAAGGTCACCTCTTTTTGTACATCACTATATCACCTCACTTTTATTGATTGTAGTAGCGCACTATATCTTTTCACATTTTCTCACTCCAGATAGGGAGACTTTCTTATTGAGACTTGAAGCATTCTGGATACATGCTTTAAATACCAGCAACGGTATGGGTCTTAATGAGCAACAGAATTTAAAATGCTTCCTTAATAGAAGGTAATTTTTTGTCTTTCTACAGGCATATTTGATCTTGCACCATCCATGGACTCTGCACTTACCTATTGGGAAAATTATCCTTTTTGTGTGGTTTTTTTCCCTTCCCTCCCTCCCCCTTCTCTCCCCCCCCCCCCCCTGGCTGTGTGTACCCATTTCTGACTAGGTATACACACTAGTATATTCTAAATACTGATGTACTGCATATTCTTATGTGGCATTTCACGGTAACTTTGCAGGATTATACTGATGTCATCAGCAGTATACAGTCACATGTTTTTAATAGTATATTGCTGTATTAGTTTTGTGCACATATGCTTTATGAATATTTTGGTGTGTGGTTTATTTACACTTTCAGGGTGATTTATAGGAGTGTGTCACTCCTCCCTGCTCTTACACTGATCCCATGGCGACGGATACATCTTTGTCCAGCCCTGTGAGTACAGTCTTGATTGGTGCACACCCCCCCCTTCCCCCCGACGGGCGGGTCACGCTGACGTCATCATGGGGGAGTGTTCAGTCTGGGGAGAGGTGTGGCTGTGGCTGCATTCCTCCAAGACAGCTCTATGCTGTATTGCCAGGGATTTAGACCTAGACGTCTGACGTCACTAGGGGGCGCCATATGGTAGCTCTGACATCACTAGGGGGCGCCATATGGTAGCTCTGACGTCACTAGGGGGCGTCAACATCCTGGTTATGTGGCAGAGCGGGGAGAGTATCAGGGGGGTGGTATATATTGTGACTGTTTTCTTGTGTTTGGTAGCCTTCACCTTGAGAAAGGCAGTATTAGACTGCCGAAACGTTGGACTTTATGGCATATTAAACCTCCTTTGAGTAAGACCGTGTGCCTGCTTCTTCTTCTTTGTCCGGCTACAGGAAGGGTCAGGAGACAGGGAGGACAGAGGCAGGAGAAACCCATCTGACTCCGGCCTTGCCTGTCCCTACGAATACAAACATACAACCCCTCACTGAATAACATAGCCCTAATCCCATGTAATAATCCTGGGTGTAAACAAAATAATGGTTTTATGAATATTGTAATGGTTTATTAGGGACCTAGGAGGTGGCTAGTGGTGCTGTTATGTGTATTTTTGTTTATTGTGGGTAGTGGGGGTGGATGAACGGGGTATTGGCCCCAAGGATGGGTGTTTAGGCCTACCGGGTGGGGGGGGGGTAGCGGGAGGGGTTAACCCCTTCATTACCTTAGCGGTATTAACCACGAAGTTAAAGAAGAGGTTAAGTCATCCTGCAACCCCCTGGCAAGGCCTAAACACCCACCCAGGGCCAAATACCACCTTCACCCACCCCCGCTACCCACAATAAGCCTGGCACGGGTGTATAACCCCTTCATTGGCTTGGCGGTAATGAAGTTGCCTGTAAATGCATTTTTTATGCATCGGATTCATGCCGGGGGTCTCTGGTGCTGATATTAATGGATATCAGCTCTGGGACACATGCATGTTATTTTCATCGCAGCTTCACCCCACCTTCTTGCCAACTTTTGTGGCGGGACAATTTGGAGAAGAAACAGCAATTTTAAAGTGGCGATCAGCCGCAATAAGCTGATCAGGGCTTATAGAATTGAGCGTGTTTGAAAAACTGGCGATCAGTGCTGAAAAGTGGCTTATCACCGCGCGTCTGCCGATTTTATTTATTTATTTATTTTCCGGCAAAAAAACCCCGGTTATTTTTGCTCTAATCGCCAGCTTCTCTGGGCTTTCTGAATCGCTGTAGGCTTTTTTGGCTATAAGCTGGTGATAAGTGGCTTATCGCTGCTTACTGCATGAGGGCCTTAGGGAGGATTTGTTCCTGTAAAGTACACCTAGTTTGGCATAGGATTTGGATGTCAGGGTATCAATGTGCATCCCAAATGTTAAATGGGAGTTGAACTATATGCTCAGATATTTCAAACAAGTAACAGGGGCTAGGATGGTATTAGAGCTGGTTTTTATCTGAAGCTCTGTCATTGGCAGCTTTAGCAATTTAGCTCTGGTCCCAAATACCATTGTTACAGTCTTGTCAGTGTTTAAAATCAGTTTGTTTTGGGAAATCCAGTTTCAAGTCTCAAAAAATCAGATTGAAGTATGTGTTCAAGGTCAGAGAGGCGAGGGCTGCGTGCATATAGGATCAGATCCAAGGCCTCTCACAATAACCTGTTAGGAATATTATTTTCTCATCTATCCGACATAAGTATAAAATATACTCTACCAAGACCCCTAATACAGAGTTACCCACCTTATACGGGAGCAGCTGCCAGACGAGTACAGTAAATGTATCTTATTTCTTTTACCACTGGAGGGCAGCGTGGAGTTGCAAGGAGTGGCGCCCGTAAGGACGACGTGCCAGTTAGGCGGAAGGAGACGCGCACACACTTTTATGTGAAACGGATATTTTTGGGGAGGGATTTAGTAGTCTGAGTGAGAAAATTGATATTTTGTCACAATGGAAAAATGGAAAAATTAACCATTTAAATATGCACAGATTTTATCCCACGTTTGGAAATTAGGGATGTTGCCTAAAAGTCTGAGAATGCATTAAGTGCCACCCACGGGCTTTAATGAAGCAGCATTTGTGGGATAAAGGGAACAGCATCCTGTATAAAGGTATTTTGGGCTCGATATAAATAATTGAAGCCAAAAACTAATATTAAGTAAATTGAGAATGGAAAAATATTCAGCACAAACGTACAGAATGTGATATTCTGAGAGATCTTACAGATGTTATCAAATCCCACAATGAATATATAGAAAATGTCTGTATAGAACGAGTCAAACAAGAATATGCCAATAAAACGTTTAATTGGGAGATAAAGGGGCCACAATTCAGGTCAGTTAGCTGGAAGAAGGGAAGCCGGTCAGCCAGAAGAGCAGGTCCTCCGGTCAGCCAGAAGAGCAGGTCAGCCGGTCAGCTCTGAGATCAGCATTACTTATATCCCCTAAACGTTGTCCCCTGCATGTAATGCGCAGAACAGCCTGCACTGCATATACTGTACATGAGATACTTAACCCTTTCTTTTCGCTCGACTCTAATCTGAATGATTTGCTAATTGGTTTGTAATTAGAGAGATATTTGTAGCAGAATCCCATGTATGTTCTTTTTACCTTTTTAGATACCGTTTTGTGTAATAAAAGATATGAGATCAGAGGGGCTTCCTGTTTGCACTCGTGTTTTGGCAGAAGTGTATATGTGACCCTATAAATCTCCCTCACACCCGGCTTAGCAGCGTGACACTAGTGCAATGACCTGGGGAAGAATCACTGAGCTGTTAGCAATAGATACAACGGATAGAAAAGACACTACACATAGGTTGGATTAAAGAGAGTATTTTATTGAAATAATAAATCTCTTTGCTGGTAGGGGCCTGCAGCACATTGCAGAGCAATATAGTAACACGCAGAGCAATGCACTGCAGGCCCCTCCGGCAGCAAAGGAGTGAAGACCAATGCAGGGTGTATAAAGATCTCACTGATAATTCATGCACAAAGGGCAATTTGTTGCTGTGATCCAGAGGAAGGCGAAACATAACCCCTGCTGTGCAATGGGGGAAAAAAATTCCTTCCTGACCCCATTAAATGGCGATCGGAGGGTCCCTGGATCACTGCGCAGTGAGATCAGATGGAGCAGCACAGATCAGCGTTGTTATACACAGGGGCACACTCAGTATATAGAGATGTGGGTGATGGGGCCCTTGTGCCCCTGTGTATAACTCACCTGCTCCCCCATCCCCCTGCATATCTATCCCATTCACCCCTTTTCCTCCCGCATACCTCGCAGGGCCGGCCGGCCATTAGGCGGTCGCCTAGCGCGCAAAGGTCCTAGGGGCGCATTAATAATCATTATTATTTTTTTTCTTATTATTTCTAATTTATTTATCTTTTTTTTAAAATTATTATTCTTTTTTTTTATCCAGTATTTTGGCGCCCTTTTGTTTTTATTTTGCGTCGCGCTGGGGTGCGGTCGCACCCCCTGCAGTCCCGATAGCTACGCCACTGTTTATTTTATTATTTTATTTATCTTGTTATTTTTTATACAACTGGGGCACAAATTTTAAGTTTCGCCTCGGGCGCATGAAACCCGTGCTCCGGCCCTGCTCCTTGTTCTCTCTCACCCTCTCACGCCCAATATCCCTATCTCCCTCTAGTACCTGCCCCTCCCGCAGCCTTCCTGATCTTATCTGCCTCTCCTGCGGTCAAACCAACTTCTCAGGGCCCCTAGAATACCCCTGTATCTACGCCCTGGCTCCTCTGCTACCTGCTCCCGGCTTCTTCTCCGCCTAAAAAAGGTGAAGCAGCAGATCTGTCCGCACCTCTCGTATTCTCCTACCTGCTCCTGGGGTCTTCTCCTCCGCCTAAAAAAGGTGAAGCAGCAGATCCGGCCACACCTGTCGTATGCTCCTTGGTCATCGTACACCACGTCTGCCTCCTCGGCCGCCTTGTAGCCCACCTCATTGTTCCACTTGACGCCCGCTTTTTCGTATGCCTCGTCGTCCGCCTCGTAGCCCGCCTCGTCGTCTGGTGGCACAAAGGGCACCACCTTCGTGCGTGTCCTGACCTGCAGGAGACATGAAGTGTTTGTAACCAGGGACAGTGATACTCTGTATCGCAAGAGCTCCTGTGCCACTTATACCCCCTCCGCAATACCACGTTATACCGCCCTCCACAGGGCAAATACCCGTTATACCCACCTCCCCAGGCCCAGTACCCAGTTATACAACCCTCCCAAGGCCCAGTACCCTGTTATACACCCCTCCCAAGGCCCAGTACCCTGTTATACGCCCCTCCCCAGGCCCAGTACCCTGTTATACACCCCTCCCCAGGCCCAGTACCCTGTTATACACCCCTCCCAAGGCCCAGTACCCTGTTATACACCCCTCCCCAGGCCCAGTACCTGTTATACCCACCTCACCAGGCCCAGTACCCGTTATACCCACCTCACCAGGCCCAGTACCCATTATGTACCCCTCCCCAGAAGGTCATATTTCTATTTATCAAAAATACATTGAGTAACCTCTGGTTTTCAGGCATGTCCTAGGGGAGTTATCACAGAGACACAGAAACGTCGCTGAGTTTGGTGAGTAACTCCCTTAACCTCTCAGCAGTTGAATTCCCCATTAGGCGCTTAACACGTTAAAAACAAGCGTTGCTATTTCTCTGCATGAAGTTGCAGGTAATTGGAAGAGTTACACAGTGACGGCTATTTCATCACTCACCTTCTTCTCCCGAAACGGTCTTTTCTGTCTTATTTCCGGCTTCACATCGGATATCCATATCCATTCTTGGCCTCTGATCTGTATGCAAGACAATGCTTTAAGACAGGGTTGCGCAACCTTTTTCCCTGCTCCCCCCTCCCCCCTCCCCCCTCCCCACCTTGTCTCCGACGTTCTGATGTAACGACGTCATGTGATATCACGTTGCTATGGCAATGCCACATCATGTGACGCCACGTTGCTGTCGCCAGAAGCCGCCGGAGACAAGGAAAGGGAACTTACAGAGGACTTGCGCGCGATTTCCGGCATTTAATTTAAATGCTGTGGGGAAGAGCGAGGGGCCACTGTAAGCGCCGAGCCCCTCCTCCCAAGAAAATGTCGCGCCCCTCGATTTGCACACCCCTGCTTTAAGAGATATTCTGGGACCCTCCAACTCCTCCATCGGACCCTTCCTCATACTCATATTGACTGACCTTGCAGTGCTCTGCCCTGACTTGCACTGACCTGCTATGATGCCTCTCAAAATACCATGCTAACTCATTCTGAACATACATGTGTCCTTTCTACATGTTACTCAGCTTGTATGGGCCACAGACAGCTTTCCCGGGGTCCAGGACTAGTTTCCACCGGGGACCCTCACCCATGGGTCGGCGACCTTGCGAGAACCCACCCCCCCCCCAACCTGTTTTCTCTTGCACTGCCATAGACTACAACATTTCGGCCTGCTGGTCTTTTTCAGGTAAAGTGGCTAAACCCACTAAATCCAGCAAAGAAAGGCCAGCAGCCAAAACATTGTAGTCTGTGGCACAATAAATTATCTTTTTTTATTCAAATCTGTGTGCCCTTTTCCATCAATCTTATTGTATACATTGGACGAAATGCCGGTCTTCCCTGAGACTAAGGGGCACTGGTAAAAGTATCACTAATTGTTTTTTTTGGTATGCAGCAAATCCCCATCATTTTTGCGTTCTCTTGCTCTGCCCCAATCTGACACACCACCTTGCTCTCTCACCCCCCTCTTACACTCCCCCATCACCCTTCCCTTCCCCAAAGGTTGTCCTTTAATCAGATCTTACCCAAATTGTCTCCATCTCCCTTGGAAATGTTCTGTCTTTAAGCTGTGTGGCTCCTCTTGATCCGAACTTTCTTAGCTGACCCCTTTAGGTTTCGGCTCCGAGGGTCTAAAAAATAAGCGACTCCGAAAAGATGTGAAATATGCACAAGGGTCCTAAAATATTTATCTAATGGGGCTCTGAGGGGGAGACTTAAATACTAGTTAATATAATCTATTTAACTAACAAATATGATCTATTAAACTAAGAAATATAATGTATCAAACTAAATAAATATTTATTAAACTAATAAATAGAATCTATTGTACTAAGAAATATAATCTATTCAACTAAATAAATATAATCTATTTAAAAACAATACAATAAAAAGCTGGAGAAATGATACGTTAACCAAGCCACAGATTTGATGCCAATGAGCGTTGAACTCCTTGCAGATCCACCGTCAGCTGGTTGTGGCAGAAAGTGGTGACATGCGGTAGAACAGAGTGGTTGAGCTGTAACCACGGCAGTCAGGTCAGAAATCAACACAATATTTTTTGAAATTTAGAATGAGAATGTTCAATATGTCACATTCTGGGCTCAGACCCTGAGCCCTGTCACATGTTAGCAGCTTGTGATAATAGAAGATATCCATATACTGGGATGTGATAAGAGACATGAAGGTCATTTTATACTGGGTCCCATAACCTGCTTTATATGAAGTATCATTTTACACTAATTAGTAGAGATGCTACATTTTGAAAAATAGCGCTTTTGGCGACATTGTTCATTTTCTCTACAAATGATAAATGAAAAAGTTGGATAAAACGTTATATGTGTGTGTGCGCGTGCAATATATATATATATATATACACATATACATACATACACATATAGTATGTTTATATATATATATATCATACTATATGTATATATATATTGTCTGTTTTATACACACATACACGTGTGTGTATATGTATGTGTGTGTGTGTGTATATATGTGTGTGCGTGTGTATATATATGGTATAACCCAGAGGTGCGCAAAGTGGAGGGCGGGAGATTTTTCGGGGGGGGGGGGGGGAGGCGCACGGGCGGTTGCAGAGGCCCCGCGCACTTCCTCGAGGCATTAAAATTAAATGCCGGGGGATCGCGTGAGGCCTCTGCAATGCTATTACTTACCTTGACTCTGCCGGCGTCACTCGTGTCCATGGCAACGCGGTGTTAAATTACGCCACGGGGTCATGTGACGTCACCCTCGTCAAATGCCGCTGCCGGTCACGTGACGCCGCATCAAGGTAAAGGAGGGGGTGGGGGCGGCGAGCTCCCCTGGTATAACCAATAAATAATATAGCTGATATAGCAATTTGGTTGTGGCTAGAGAAAGATTATAGTGGCAGTGAGAATTAGTGGCCAGAATTAATAACTAAAAAGTAGCTGTAATAAAATAATAATAAACACTATGCCTAAACACAATAACAGTCCAGAAACTTAGCTCTAATAGCTATGTTATAACTCAATCATAAAAGGATCCAATTCGGGCATCCTCTGGAGTCCTGGCAGCTCTCTTCGGGGAAACAACCACCTCCTCGATAGATACCTAAACAAAAAAAAAGAAGAGAAAGCGCCCGCTCCATGTGTAAATTCGGTTTAACAATTTCATTTCCTGGACAAGATAAAAATAACAAACTCACAAACATCCGTTTGGTAAAAGCGTTGTATGAGACAGGCTCGTGCTCCGTGGTAATCCGGTGGTCAATCCGGTGGTCAATCCGCAGCTCCAGACTTTGGACGATGACCGGGAAACTCGATAGGCTGCGCCCCTTGCAGTGTGGTCCTCCGGCAATCTGTAGTATGCAGTTGTGATTCCACTCTGTAATTCCGGTGTCTCGCCTTGTTCGCGTACCAACTTCCCTTCCGGCGTCAAGACGGATAGTGTGGCAATAGCAACGAGAAGAATGTACCTACGTGTTTCTTCAGCACACGGCTGATTTCATCAGAGGATAATGCTACAACTCAGTCGTAATGGTTTTATAGTCCTACAGTCCAATTGGTAATGGCATAATAGATCACATATGTTACTGATTTTAGATAATAATAGATTCTTGTATGACACACACACACAAACACATATACATATATATATATATATATATATGTATATATATATACATACACACATATATATATTTACACACACATACATATATTTACACACACACATATATATATATATATATATATATATATGAAACCAGGTGTCCCACCAAGGAGACAAAAAACAGCACTCAAGGTATATGTGTAGAGGTATAAGTACCGTGTTAGCCGAGCTTCAATAATCATAAAATAATAAAAAAATAATATCATCTATTTATTTTTTGATTTTATATATATATATATATATATATATATATATATATATATATATATATATATATAAAATCAAAAAATAAATAGATGATATTATTTTTTTATTATTTTATGATTATTGAAGCTCGGCTAACACGGTACTTATACCTCTACACATATACCTTGAGTGCTGTTTTTTGTCTCCTTGGTGGGACACCTGGTTTCATATATATATATATATATATATATATATGTGTGTGTGTAAATATATGTATGTGTGTGTAAATATATATATGTGTGTATGTATATATATATACATATATATATATATATATATATATATATATATATGTATATGTGTTTGTGTGTGTGTGTCATACAAGAATCTATTATTATCTAAAATCAGTAACATATGTGATCTATTATGCCATTACCAATTGGACTGTAGGACTATAAAACCATTACGACTGAGTTGTAGCATTATCCTCTGATGAAATCAGCCGTGTGCTGAAGAAACACGTAGGTACATTCTTCTCGTTGCTATTGCCACACTATCCGTCCGCTCTGATCCAAGCATGCACATATACCTCTACACACAAGCAGCTCTGATCCAAGCATGCACATATACCTCTACACACAAGCAGCTCTGATCCAAGCATGCACATATACCTCTCCACACAAGCAGCTCTGATCCAAGCATGCACATATACCTCTACACACAAGCAGCTCTGATCCAAGCATGCACATATACCTCTACACACAAGCAGCTCTGATCCAAGCATGCTCATATACCTCTCCACACAAGCAGCTCTGATCCAAGCATGCACATATACCTCTACACACACTGCAGATTTGTGCACATAACGTAAGGAGATAGCTGTTGTTGTAAAATAGTAATTGCAGAAATGGAGGCAATAAATGCTCGAGTATTAAAGATGTAAATACATCACCATTAAAGCGTAGGTGTGAAAGGCCAATTTACAGATAGCCAAGGCCTCCTGTCATGGAAAAGGGTAGGGGTCCCACTCCACAGACTCTCACTCCAACGCGTTCCGACTAAAACGGTCTTCTTCAGAGAGAAGAAGATTATATATATATATATATATTGGTGTTTGTTCCCTTCCCCCTATCCTTTCAGAGGGGCCCGGAGAGAGTCGAGCGGGCGGAAAAAGCAGGAGACCCACGAAACGACAATATCAGAAAAACAGGACGAAGCTACGTCAGAGGGCCCGGCACAGTTCTACAAATGAGTAAGGACATAGTGTTAGTATCACATAATGTTAAAGGCCTTAATAGTCCTGCTAAAAGGAGAGTCGCATTTAGAGACTACAGACGCAAAGGTGCAGAAGTGCTCTTCTTACAGGAGACCCACTTTTCCCAAACCAACTTCCCCAAATACCTCAATAAAGACTTTAGGACTCACTTCCTGGCCTCAGCACGAGTAAAAAAGAGAGGGGTCGCCATCCTAATTCACAATCATATACCATTCAGACATGACAGATCATATAGCGACAGAGAGGGGAGATATCTGATAATCACAGGCACCATTAGGGAGTATCCAATAACATTGGCTACAATTTATGCCCCAAACGACAACGCGACATCTTTTTTTAGTAGTTTCTTCAATAAGCTAAGTAAAGTCGCAAAGGGGAACATCGTAGTGGCAGGTGACCTGAACAGAGTTCTCAATCCAAACCTTGACCGTTGCACAACCACTAACAAATCACTCAGACAGGACGTATTAACTTTGACAAAAGGCCTCACAAGTTGTCAGCTTATAGACATATGGAGAGAGCAACATCAAGGAGTACGCGAGTACACGTTCTACTCCCACCCCCATAACACATACAGCCGGATAGACTACTTCCTAGTATCCAATAGATTGGTCCCTGGGGTCTCTCGCTCAGAGATCCATGATATTTCATGGTCTGACCACGCACCTGTAGAGCTGCGGTGCACATTAGTTCCGCTGGACAGACCTAGAGCGAATTGGAAACTAAACGAGATCCTCTTAAAGATCCCAGACCTTGGGCGGGAGGTGGGGGGAAAAATTACAGAATATTTTGAGGAGAATGAGGGAAGCGTGGCGTCACAAGCCACATTGTGGGAAGCTCATAAGGCAACCCTCAGGGGAATATTGATGAATCTGGCCGCCAAACGGAAACGGGAAAGAGAGAAGAAAACTAAAGAGTTAGAAACACAAATAGCTGAGCTCTCTGCCCTGCACAAACTTAATAAGCGGGATCACACGCTTAAACAACTTTTAGATGCCAAAATTAAACTTAATCTTCTCCTCACCTCCCAGGCTGAGAGGGAAATGGCGTGGTCGAAGCGTAAATTTTATGAAAAAGCGAACAAACCTGATACACTCCTTGCCAATAAGCTAAAAAAGAAGCTTCAAAATTACTCGATTCACGCAATTCGGAACCAAAGGGGAGACCTTACCTCCATACCTGGGAAAATGGTAGAGGAATTCAAAATTTATTATGAAAAACTATATAATGGAGACAAGGTCACCCACAACACTAAGACGGGTGAGTTATTAAACACCTTCCTGAAAGAGGTATTACAGTTTTTTGATGTTGTTACGAATCAAATACATTTTGAAGTAGTAATCCCCTCCGAACTGGGCATTCCTGGCCAATAATGCCCTGGCTGTAAGAGTTGAAGGGCCCAAGCAAAGCCCCCATCTCTATACACACTAACACTGCAGGGGCATCAGAGTGTCTTATTGTCATGGCAACAGGAGGTGTCACGTGATGTAATTTGTTTAATAAATTATTTTTTAAGGTGTCCCGGTTTTTCATTTTCGAAATCTGGTCACCCTATTCATCAAGCAGAAAAAGTGAAGAAACAATTGTAGTTTTGCTAATGGACGTCATTTTGGCATATCATTAGCTTTGAGGATACCCATTAATATGAAGAAAAGTAACAGCCATTCCCAATGTAGCCCCCCTTCCCTGGGCCAATCGCAGATCGGGCCCCCTCCTCTGAGAAAAGAAAAATATCCCGTCTATGTTGTTGAGTCTGGACGCCGAAAAGGCCTTTGATAGGATTGACTGGCCCTTCCTCAGGGAGACGCTGGGGGCGTTTGGGTTCGGGGGGCGCCTCCTAGAGGCAATACTAGCCCTTTACAATGGTCCCACTGCAAGGGTGCGACACCAAGGGTTCCCCTCGGATATATTCAACATCCGTAGCGGGACAAGACAAGGTTGCCCACTTTCACCGTTAATATTTGCCCTCTGCATAGAACCGTTAGCGGCTCATATCAGAGCGAGCCCAGATATAACAGGGATAGATATAGGGGAGCAGCATCATAAAGTAGCGCTATACGCAGACGATGTAATCTTGACACTGTCAAAACCCCTCACCTCCTTGCCCAACGTCTTTGCGATCTTGGGAACTTTCAGCTTGGTGTCGGGGTTTAAAATTAACCAGGCCAAGTCGGAAGCGCTTAACATCAATCTACCCAAGCCGGTCGAAAAACTGATAGAGCTCAACTTCAATTTTAAATGGCAACCCTCCGCTATCAAATATTTAGGGGTATATATCACAAAGGACTACAATACACTATATAAAGCAAATTTCCCCAGAATAGTGAAGAAACTGCAGGAAGATCTCAGGGTTTGGGCGGGCTATGGCATATCGTGGTTTGGGCGGATCAATAGTGTCAAAATGAACCTGCTGCCTAAACTATTATATCTGTTTCAAGCACTCCCGATACCTCTTGTTAGGACTGAGGTCCTCACGCTGCAGGCTCGCATTATTCAATTTATTTGGAATAAAAAAAGCCCACGAATTGCGAAAAGCATACTGACAAAACCAGTAACAAGAGGAGGGTTAGCGGTACCTTGCTTGTTGGCATACCACAAGGCGGCACAATTATGCCAAATTGTCCAGTGGCACTCGAACCCAGCAAATAGAAGATGGGTGGCCCTAGAAACAGAATGCTGCGCGCCAGTAAAACTGCACGATCTGATTTGGCTTCCAAAACAGTGCAAGAAATCAATAGGGATGCCACTCTGTGCAATTGCGAACTCGCTAGCGGTCTGGGAGTCAGCTAAATTTAAAGCTAAATTGACCACACGACAGTCGTTGATGACCCCCCTGGTGGGAAATCCGGATTTTGCTCCAGGGCTGTTAGGTGACAAATTTGTAAAATGGACGCAAGCGGGGTACTTACGATTAAAGGACCTGGAAGGACGTAAATATATCAAGACGTTCGATATGATTAAGGATGAGAAAAAGCTACCCAACACAGAATTATTTAGATTCCTCCAGGTTAGGGCTTTCTATAATAAATTCCCGGTTCGCCCAGCACGAACCAATTTCGAACAGCTGTGTTCCAGAGAGACGGACACAAGAGGACTAACTTCTCGGATGTACAGGGAGGTAGTCTGTCCGAAGACTTCCGACGCCCCCCGACTGAAATACATGCGACAGTGGGAGACAGATTTAGGGGAGACACTAGAGGACGAGGAATGGGTTCAGATACTACAGGCAGCTGCCAAAAGCTCAATTTGTGCCACGTTGAAGGAGAACGCATATAAAGTCCTAATGCGGTGGTACCATACCCCATTGAAATTATCTAAATTTATCAAGGACTATTCCCCGCTCTGCCCAAAACAGTGTGGGGAAACGGCTGATTTAAAACATATGCTGTGGTCTTGCCCGAAAGTGGTCCCGATTTGGGAATCTATTAGAGATTGGCTAGAAAGAATCCTCAACTTGGAGATCCCCCTGGACCCGTGGCTGTTCCTCGTGGGCAGACGGCCTCAGGACGTGTCTAACGCGACACTCAAATTGGTTGCACATTTCGCAACCGCCACGAGGTGTGAGATCGCAGCAGTATGGAGACAACAGGAATTACCCACTATAGCTAAAATCAGGAACAGAATTTGGCATGTCTGCCAGATGGAACAGTTGACGAGTTGGATCAACGACT